>NC_134830.1:145684015-145935627 GCF_004210375.1 Tachypleus tridentatus
CAACTGTTCTTGTGTAATGTTTTATAACTCCAACTAGGATGGGGTATATCTTTATAGCTTTATTTTACCTTCTTAACCTATTTGGTTGTTCCCATTGTACTTTCCCTACTGTTGTTCAGTCCATTCAAGTGTCTTTTTTCATCTTTTTCTTTATTTTTCCTGAATGTCCACTGACTGGACAAGTTTCTTTACTTGGCCATTTTTGTTAAATGTGGATTTAAAGTTCCTTAGTCCAGGAGCATGTCCAGTCAATAATTATTTTGGTATATTGAGATCTTTTCACTAAAGTTACAGGACAGTGCATTGCAGTCTGACACTGACCTATTATGTCACTTCCATTAACCACTTCTGAAATGTGAAGGTCTTGCAGATTATTCAATACCAACATCAATACAGTCATTTTTATGTATTATTTAATGGCTATGAAAGAAAAGAGAAAAATGTATTTTCTGAATGACCTTGTTTGTTTTAGTTTCTATGAATCTTAGTTCATTCTGCTCATTTTGTTTTTTCTAGGTTGTTTCCTTCTTGCCTATATTAACTTTCCATTTAGGGTTAGTTGAAGTGAGTGACTTTGTAACTGCAACAGTTATTCACACGATAACTTTTAACATGTTTTGTATCTTCACAATATTTGACAAGCTTTAGTAAACATTACAAAGCTTTTGTACCAGAAAATTCAGAATTTTTTAATTAAATATTTGTACTTGGGATTTGGAAGTGAATATAGAATCAGAGTGTTGACTGTTCTGACTGCAAAGTGATTTGCATATTAAGATTAAAAATAATTCTTTACATGTAAAGGCTTTGAAATTTAATTTGCATAAATTCTCAAACCTTCTGAATAAAAATATCCAACGTTTTTTTATGAAGAACCATATATTTTACCTGTTATTTCTCTAACTAAACTATCAGTTTGACTGACCTTGTAACCACCATAGAAAGATAGTTAATAATTCTAAATTGTTCTCCCCTTTTTTTTATAAATTGTTTGCTGATTGTCACAGAAAACTTTAACCTCTTTATACTTCATTTTATTGTTTTATTGCCTTTGAACCATGTCTAACTAATAATCCCACCATACAAGTTTTAACTCGCTGGCAGATGGGTAGCTCAGATTACCATGAGGAATAGTGTAATGTACAAATTGCTCACGAAAATACTTCATGAACGATTTTTTATTTTATTTTCATTATTTTACATAGTCTTCTCTAATTCGTTTCTGATTTTTGTGTGTTAGTTATTTTTAACTTTAAATAAGGAATATACATCAGAAAACAAAATATAATACCTACCTTTGACCTCTCTTCCTTTCCTTTGGTTGTTGATGAACTTCAGGCCTACTTTTGTTATAATGATGGTACTAAATAATTTTATTTATTTAAATAATGCACTTAAGAACACAGAAAAATAACATAAACACTAACCAGCAACTGTTATGATTTAACTTGCTTTCT
Organism: Tachypleus tridentatus; assembly: GCF_004210375.1. NCBI lineage: Eukaryota > Metazoa > Arthropoda > Merostomata > Xiphosura > Limulidae > Tachypleus > Tachypleus tridentatus. Next base: position 145,685,473 of record NC_134830.1, read on the forward strand.
AATCAGGACAAGATTGGCCTTATCTAATTCATTTTCCTTTTCAATCTGAACAATACAAGATAAATTCCTCCATCCCAAAATGGTTATTTTGGCATTTTGTATTTCAGATGAAAACCTGCTTGTTTGTGATATTGTGTTTCTAGAATTAAAATGAATTTCAAGGAGATACTCTCCTCTGAAATACATTCCTACTCATATCTTAGCTACTGGGAGATAATGTAGTAAAAGAAATAAAATGTGTATAGGAATAACTTTTTGTAATGAGAAGTGTAGATTGAATCACTACAAATTTAAAATTAACTACAGAAGCTTTATTTAAACACTTCCAGATATTTGACCTAATAAAATGCTGTGTGGTTAGAATTTGCAACTAATTTTTGTATATTTTTGTTCAGCTTGGACACTATTTGGATATAGTAGAAGTACAAATTGCAAGGCAGATTTCATTAAAGTCCAAAGCTTTTTTCCATGCAATGACTTCTCATGATGCTTTAATGGACCAGTTGACACATACAATAAAAGCAGTTGAGGACCTAAAGTAAGTACTTTGAACACCTATCTTAGTTTTTGTGTGTAATGAGGCTTGTAGGTAAAAATGTTTTGTTCTTAACACTTGCAATAAGAATAATTATTAAATGTTTCAGGTGACACAGCATTCTTTAAGCTAACTATAAAGTGGTGTTAAAAGTTAAGAAAATATTTTGTGATTATTGCATTGTCAACTTTTTTTGTGTAATTCTGGCAACAAAGGACAGTAAATAGTTTTAACTTAGTAAAATATAACTGAATATATTATCTCTCAGAAATTATCTGAGAATCTTATAAAATCTAGAAGTAGTATTACTTTGTAAACATTTCAAATTTGGAATATTGTAACATTCTTAATGTTGAGTCTCTATTCTGATGTATTTGTATTGAACATATAAGACCAATTTAAAGTATATTTCATATTGCCATGATTTTTAATATATCTTCATATTTAGTTGTCTTGGCACTTTATTAATTAACATTCATTACTTTATTCAGTTTATTTGATGCATTTCTGCTGAAAAAAGTGCTTGTTATCACATGTATGTTTATTTTGTATATAATCTTATAATAAGTATTCTTCACTACTTTTATCCACTAAGAGAGTGTTATATAATTAGAATAACTACTATTATTCCTTACTAAAATAAACTCATTTGCTTTTCAGTTTTTTATGGTGTTAAAAGTTCCATCAATATATTTTTTCAAAAATTAAATTACTAAAAATAACTTCTTTTAGCACTTTCTATTAATAGATTGACTATAATCATGGATATAAATTTTTATTTTTATACTTGCTTTCTATTTGGCTCATTTGAAAAGATTGAAACAATGTAGTTTATATATATTTTAAATACTTCTGCACATTTTTAATAGGCTTGTTTAAATTTCTTTTGCTAGCTTCACATTTTGTTTAACAGGAATGTGTCATAAGATATAAAATCATAGAGGGTCACAACATGTAGTTCGTGATTTGAAGTTATATCTGTGATTGTGTTTTACTTAACTTTAGTGAGTGTGATTTTGGCAAAAGTTTTGATAAAGAACCTAAAATGAAAGTGTACAAATCTATTAATCTTAAATGAAAGGTATATAAATTAATCTGATGAGCATTTTCGTACAAAAATTCAATCTATCTGTTTGTCCGTTGGGTAGCTGTGTTATCATACTAACAGTGGATGTAATAACATTGGAAGTTACTTAGAAAGATGTATTTTGTGCTTATGTAGAGAAGTTTTACATTATTGAACCCCGAGTTATCACTATAACCATCTCGAGACGGTTCACAGGTCAAATGCCATGTCATCATGGTTGTTTACTTGCATTCAAAATTTTTATTTAACTGCTATTTTATAATTTATCTCCTAGAGTTTGGTATCAAACTGTAGATTATAATTTTAGTTTTCATATTGTACATTATTTAATTGTTTCATGTGGTATGTTGAATGCAGCATTGATTCGTATTAGATGTTTGTGATATCAAACTACAAAGTCTTTAGTTTTGTATGAATTATTAATTCAAATTACCAATATTGTTAAGCTAGAATATAAAACAAAAACCTTTTATCTTTTCCATTTTGTGATATATCACTATATTTAGTGAATCAGACACAGTGCCCCCCACACACACTTACCCCTTCCCATTCTTTGAAATGAGCCCTTATATATAATTGCTTCTATGTATAACATATGAATTAGCAATCAGAAGCTCAATGTTTCCTCAGTGATTTTCTTAGTCATTTTCAAATATAACAGCATCCTCTTTTTCTTTCAAGACAAACCTTTGAACTGGTAGATTGAACCTTTAGTCTGTTCATGATTTCATATATTTTTAGATATAAATACAACTTAGTTATTAAACTTGATAAATTATAATAGAATGCTATGGTATTAATGAAGTAATTTATGATTTTTTGGTTATTCATATGTATATATAAAACCTAAAAGAATTTTGTTTTATATTGTCCACATGTGAAAATTTAAAAAGCTTAGCAACTGGGTTCAAAGGTTGTAAATTGAGGAGATAATTGATTACTTTACTTCTTTTTTTACTGTTATATGTTTTCAGAAAAAAATATGTTTAAGAATTCGTTTGTAAATACTTATAAGCTATATAAATATACAATTTATAATAATTGAAATGAGACTGTATTTAAGAAATACTAGTCCACTGAAACACAGCTAAGATAGATCACTTTGTTAAAACTAAAGGTCTGTTTTATATTACTGGATATGGTAATGTGAGTGCATGTGCATCTTATCATTATAACTTCTGTATTGTTGTCAGGCATAGCTGAAAGCTCAATATAATGAAAATATTAAGTTTATATAAATATATAACATTGTGAGATTTAAGCCATTTAGTCTAAACATGTATGTTTTGTTTTATAATCTCTAGTCATTCTAGAATGAAAATGCATATTTTATAGTGATTTCTTAATTTTATATAGTGGTTACAAGATTGGTAAAATGGACTGAACTCATACAGAGATTTTTAGTGAAAATAACATAAAATATAGTTTGTTTTTTTTAAGAATCGTTTGACAAAACTATCTGGACATTAAAAGGATTTTGCATGTGATATTTGACAATTTTCTGATGCATAAAAGTATTTTTAATCTTGAAAATTATTTTGCGCATTGGAGAGGTAACGTAAAAATAAAAATAGACAAGAAAAAAACATTGCTTAACAAACCTTAAGATGTGTTTAAAAAAATTTAATATTTTGGATCTGAAAGCCTAGTAGTATTTAATGATAATCTACCAACTTTTGTGAACATATGCTTACTGATTTAAAAGTAATAGATTGAAACAACGACAAGCAAAACATTATTACAAAGTCAGTCCCTGGAACTGAGCCTGTACTGAAAGAGGTAATACGGCTGCTTTCACTTGCCATAAAATGGACCTTTTGTGAAAAGGAAATAAACCTTTTGCACTACCTTAAGAACCCAACATAATACTGTTAATTCTTTGTATGCCTGTTGCAAAATTCTTTTGTTATATTCTGTAAACATGGTAGATGTGATGTCTTATTTTAAATGTCTTTATAAAATACCTTGTACTTATGTTTAAAGGAACAAGATACAAAAAATTGATGAAGCACTTGTTAAAGGAGCTCTTCAAGTTATTCACCTTCAAAAGCGGTGTTTAAGGCTACATGTACTATTTAACAAGGTATGTGCATGAACTTTTAAAATTTAAATTATTTAATGTAAGTTACTTGAATGATTTATAAAATTATCATATAATAACATATAAGTATTCTGAGAACACAGTAGTTGTTCAGAGTCAAAGTACAGAACCTACGTTTTTTAGTTTCTTTTAATATATATCAGTCAGTCTATCTGCCTGTCTGTCAACTTTGTTTTTTCAACTCTGCATAACTGCAGTATGAAAAGAAGATCTAGAGTACCTAATAATCATGTTGTGTATGTAATTTCTGTGTAGAAAACCACTATTGTTTATCCAGACATCTTTAGGAAAACTAATGCAAAGTTCCTATGAGAAAAAAGCTGAAGGTTGTTTTTCATGTGTATTTCTATATCCAGTATAGAATCTGGATGATAAAATAGAACATCACATCTAAAGACAGAACTACTGAAGCTATTGTCTTTAAACAATATCATAATGTGTAATGAAAAAATCTATGTGCAATTTACCAAACCTGGAAATGTACTTTTATTATAAGCCATAGTTTTACTAGAAGGTATACTGATAGAAGAGCCTCAGGATGGAGTTATCTCATCTGGTACATTTTGATGTCTGAGGTAAACAATTTGATTTTTTAAAATTGCTCTAAACTCCTGTCTCTGTTTATAGTCTTCCACTAGTGCCTGGTGATTGTGTATTGTTTAACCCTATTGTTATTAAAGTTTAATTTTATCATCCTTTTTGTTTGTTAAATACATTATCTTTTACTTAGATTATTTATTGAAATGCAGTTTAACCCTGTTGGTTTATTTCAAAATTTTCATTATGGTATTCCACAGCAGTCCTACCATTTTTTCTGTCTTGTTGTAATAAGGCTGGCTTGGCCAGGTGGTTAAAGCACTCAACTCGTAATCTGAGGGTCACAGGTTAGAATCCCGTCACACTAAACATGCTCATCCTTTCAGCCATGGGGGCATTATAAGTGATGGTCAGTCCCACTATTCATTGGTAAAAGAGTAGCCCAAGAGTTGGCAGTGGGTGGTGATGACTAGCTGGCTTCCCACTAGTCTTACACTGCTAATTTAAGGACAGTTAGTGCAGACAGCCCTCGAGTAGCTTTGCACGAAATTCAAGACAAACCAAATCTGTAGTAATAAAGTGTTTTATTTTAATTCTTCTTCACATCATGTCTTTTCTTTTGTATGTAATTGTTACTTATTACTACACTTGTTTTTCTGATTATTAGGTCACAAATTTCTATCTTTTGCAGAGATCACATTATGGTATGCTGGTATCAATTAGCATAACTTAATCCACTCAGTGTTACTTAATCTATCCCAATCTAACTTAAAGTATTCCAGTATTTACACATAAACTTATATTGTTAATGTTTATCACAGTGCAGGAAGTCATCAACCAAATTCTGTTTCTGCTTGAACTATGAAAAAGGACTACAATGTATATTTGATGATTATTCCAAATGTTTGTGCAAGTTTGTGGCAGTATTATAAATTATATGTAATAAGTATATTTAGTTGTGTGTTTTGATGTATATTTTTATTTACAGGCCAAAGTGATGGCCACAGTCCACCAAACTCAACCAACTATACAACTACTTCTCTCAACTTCTGATTTTGTTGGTGCAATTGACCTTATCTATACAACCCAGAAAGTGTTAACAGAAGAACTGGCTGGTATTCACTGTTTTAGGTAATAATAAAAACAGTAGTGATGAAGGAGTATGTACATTAACTCTCTTCATGTGAGCTTGGTCAATTTGACCAACCACGTGACCTCTTTGAACTCATTTGAAGTCTTTATACATTTAATACTTTTAACTTTTAATATAGTGTGTATATCTTCAAACATATTGGCAGTTTTTCAGTTATCATTATAACTCATACAAAAAGTTGTATTTGTTAGTGAAGTATTTTTAATAAACTAAAGCAGAGATTTGTTTGTATATATATCGAGTATTTGTTTAGAGTAGTCCATGTACAAAGTAATTTTCAATTTGAGCAACAGTATCACAACAACAAAAAGTTTGAAATAATTCTAAATTAACCTTTTTCTCCTTCTAGAATAACTTAAAATTGTAACCTCAAACTGCCTTAATTTAGTCTAAGTAGCTTTAAAAGTCTTAACAGTATACATCTATTTCTAATTAAATTTGATTGTTTAATTGCCCATTGAACTGTGTCTAACTATTTGACTGTACACACCATTAAAAGTTGTAAACCACTTAGGCATGTTCAGCTTATCTTACGCTGTTGAGTGAAATTACCCACAAGCTACTATAAGCTGCTTGAAAACATGCCTCGTGAAACATATTTATTATCTCATTATTTGTGTTACCTAAGATAATATTAACTTAAAAAAAGAACCGTATTTTTACATTTTAATTACTTGTTTAATAATAAATAAAGAATAAACATGAAAAGCAAGAAATAAAGTATTAACCCAATTTTCTCTTTCCTTGCTCTTGATTGTCAAGGACACTTAACCTTACTTTTTTATACTAATGGTAGTAATACACTAATTAATTTATAGTTAATTAAATAATACACCAAAGAACACAAACTAATGACATGCAAAAGTGGACCATTTCCCATAACTATCAAAATCTTTCTGGCTTTTAACTGGGTGATAAGAGCATTTACAAATTCACTCAGGCCCAGTGTGGCCGGGTGGTTAAGGTACTTGACATGTAATCTGATGGTAGCGGGTTTGAATCCCAGTCCCACCAAACATGCTTGCCCTTTCAGCTGTTGGGATGTTATAATGTGACAGTCAATCCTACTATTTGTTGGTAAAAGAGTGGCCCAAGAGTTGGCAGTGGGAGTGATTACTGGCTGCCTTCCCTCTAGTCTTTTACTGCAAAATTAGGGATGGCTAGCCTAGACAGCCCTTGAGTAGCTTTGCACGAAATTCGAAACAAACCAAACAAATTCATGCACAGTAGTCATTAACTTTCTCATGAAAATGAAGGTTGTACTCTAAGTGAAAATGATGATTTTGTTTTCTAGAAAACTATGTTATATAATACATCATTTTATAGATGAAAACCTTCACTTTATATTGGTTATAAGTAACATATAATTAAGCATACAGGAGAACTATTAACAAATTCTGAAAGAGACTATGTGGCAGGAGGACCTGACTTTCTATTTGATAGCTTTATAATCAAGCAAAATTGAAGGCTATAAAAGTTATGGTTCATCTGAGGAATGTCAATTTTATAGTGAGTAATTTACAGTTAGTTTTTCACTTTTTGAAGGGTTGGTGGATAAAAGAGAGAAGACAAAATATACTTAGAGAAAATGTCTCGTGTCACCCAAGGGAAAATTCAGGATTGCTTTTAATGTTGCCTTGTAAAATAAAAAAACTTCAAACTTTTATGCTATTAAAATGGATTATTAGCTATGATTTTATGCTATACTAATTGGTAAACCATAAATAAGAAGTAGTTTCATAATATAGATTTGAGATAATAGCAATGACCTGTTTGATTTTATTCCAAATTTTCAAACCCATGTAAAATATTTTAACAAGTAATTGTTTGTGAAGTAAGATTATTGGCAGCTTAATTTCACATTGACATTGTTTTATCCTCCATAGGCCTAATGTTAGATTCCAAACTTATGAGCAGTTATTACTGATTAGCTTCTATATGAAAGCTAGGCCTGACATTACATTGACTCAGGGATATGGAGTGAACAGTCTCAATAGCCCTACCACCTTCTTTTTTGAGGATATGGGCTTCCTTGGAGGCTATCATTTCCTTGGATCCAGTTCACATGTGTTTGCTTTAATGAATGCTTTCTGATCAATAAAATTTCTCCCACATGCCCTTGAACCATTCCATTACCCTGTTTCCTGTGATCAGGGTCAACCTTTCTTGGTTGCTCCTCAGGGAATTGGTTATGGTGTGGACTTCCAGTCATCCACCATCTCTGCAGTCTCATTTGTTTACAGATATTTTCTTGGTGGGTTGGGAGCTTTCCTTGAATCCCAAAAGATTTCCAGTTGATAGTCTGTCAAGGATATTACTCTCTGTTTTCAAAATCCTGAAACATTTAGCTGTTTGTCAGGCTCTGTATAATTTCGTTCCACTCCTGAGATGAGGGAGGGGATTTATGGTTCATTCCAACTATTCCATTGTCTTTGGGTATATCACCAAGCAAATCCATAGCTGTATGTTTTTGGACTCTTCAAGTCTTCTTCAATATAACTATGGCCACTACATGACAGTCTTAGCATGTCTTGTTCCTGGTATTATGAATTTGGTAGCTGATTACTTATCTTGATTTTCCAAAGTTTTCACCAGGCAGTGGTCTCTACTCCTATAGGTATTTTGGTGAATGTGTGCTCAACTGGGAACACCACATATAAATGTGTTTGTGACTTGCTGGAATGCCAAAATTCCTTCTTTTGGACTCTGATTCCACACCTTTCTCTTCTGAAAGTAGATGCATTCATTCAGGATTGGAGGTATCTTTACCCATATGCCTGTCTAGGACTCCAGAATCTTTACCTTATTCAGACTGTTGTGTCCAGCTGGTTGCTCTGTATTGGCCTGTTTAGACATATTTCCTTTTCTCTGACCTTTTTACTGAAGTGTTATACCTCTGTACCAGTTTCTCCTGCAACAACCATGATTGTACATAGTTCATTGCAATGTCACCAAACACCACCATCTTGCATAGCTTTTGCTCAGTTCCTTGCCTTAACTCAGGAACTCACCCCTCATGTAGCATCTTTCCTTTCCTGTACAAGAGACAATAGTTTACCTTCATACCTTCATCCATGGAAGGTCAATATGTGTACAGTGTTTATTTGCAACCAAGTTGTCATCTAACTGTGTCTTCAGCTGCTCACTTTCACCGTATTGAAGACACTTATTGTCTTCCTTATGTGACAGTTCTATGTACTTCTGTTTGCTTTTGACTGGAATAAGTTGATGTATTACTTTTTCCCTACCTTTTTAGTTGATACATATCATATTTTAAGATCCCACTTGGTGATATGTGTTACCTAAGGTGTTACCCTTGGTACATAATTATATGGGCTCATTGCTGTTTCTCCCCTAAACGTTTCTTATTTTTTAACACCATGCTATTTCAGTTTAGGATTATACAGCACTTTTCAAACAATTCAGTGCTGTATATCTCTTTTTCTAAATGTATTGGTGCTTGCCAACTCAGTTATGCCCTCTTTTTTTTGTCTCTTTATGAATTACTGGATGAAGAGCATATCTATTCCAAAGGTACTGCTATACCCCAGAGGTACACCTAATTTTCGTATTCTTGCATTTCTCTTATGTCAGTGTGGTCACTTTCTGCTTGATTGGATATTGATGCACCTTCGCCAGACCCTCCATTTTTACAATGTGATATTTCAGCTTTGAGTGGGTGGAAGTAAGACCATTTAGGAAGTTAAACTGAAAATTATTTCCAACAGGTACTTACCCTCAACTTATCACCCACTTTACACTCTTCACCCCACTGATATGCCATGTTTCTAATTTTTTTACCTGCCAATTCTTGAAAATGAGGATTGCTAAAGAATAGTTGAGAGGACTAGCTGAAATGGCATGCAACTGATGGGGTATAAAAGTTATGCTGTTAGCAAACATTTCTATCAGTACTTAGAGGGCAGTCAATACCTACCAGAAATGCATTTTCTGTGTAAGGAAATGTTAACTTAAAATATTTAAAATCAGTTTTATCTCTACGTGTCTATCCTATCTTATTCATCTCATACCTTATTCCATGTTTCCTCCCATCTACTCTGTCTTCTCACATTTTACCTCGCTTCTTGTCTTTGTTGTTCATTGAAGAGATTTTCCACACTGGCATGTGGCCACACCCAGTATGTTCATTTTCCATCATGTTCAGTAAATTTCACTTGTGATTTCTTCTTCCACCTGTGACCATACTACAGACATTGATATGACTCTAACTGGTAAGTACTGTTTATTTTTGTATTTTTTAGAGGCCTTTCTTTCTTCCCTTTTACCACAGTGGTGAGTGGTGCCTAACTAGGTATTGCTCTTCAGATCTGCATTGCAAGCCATGTAAACTCACATTCTATCATTCATGTCTCTACACACTTGCTGTAGAGATGGAGTGTTCCACAGGGTCACTGGAAGGTTATCTATTTTACAATATTGCTTTACAGTCTGTTCCAGACTGTACTATCCATGGACTGCATGGGTAAAGTAGAAGAGGATAGGTGCCCCCTGCCAATCGTTGTCATGCCTAGAGTGAATAATTCGGTATGTCTGGTTTTCAAAATAATGTTACCCATTGCTTTGTTTCTGGTGATGATGCTCCTCTGGGCTCTCCAAGAAATTCTCACCCCTCTTCTTCAAGTGGAGTATGGGAGTCTTTACCACTTTTCATTTCCAAGCTGCTGGGGTGGTTGACCATGGAGGCAATCTCCTGAATGGGTTACACAGAAAAGTTGGCTATAACCATTCAGTTGAGAGAAGAGCAGTGTTGTTCTACTGATGTATATGAGATTTGGCTGCCATAGAAGTTGATTTGCCCTTTTTCTGGTGGACATGACTTTCTCCTTTTTTCCATGTTCAACAATTTTCACAATCACTGGAGTTGATCTATCACCTAACTGGTTGACATGGTCTCCTGTTACACATTCCATACCAACTGGAGTTAATTCATCACAAATGCTGTTTACCCCTTTTGATTGGGAGCAATTATCCTGCCTTCATTTGGATGTTGGTTTTCAACATTGAAGTGTTAGATTTGAGTGAACCAATCAACATAAATCCTCATGCAAGTTGAATCCATCTTAATGACAGATGGCCTGTCCTGGATTTGCTGTAGTACCAAATAATTAGAGCAGGTCTTAATCCATGATTACTGGGTTAGGGGTAAAGATAGTATGATCCCCATCCAACCCTTATATGGATGTTGGTACCCAATAGAGGAGGTTTTTATGTAGTTGGCTTGCCAAGTATGGTCCATTATGCCCCAGAAACTATACATCTTGTGATATTAACCTTGTGTTTTACAAATTATACACACAGGTGAAGAATGTTCCTAGTTCAAAAGTGATGCAGCTTCTCTCCTGTGTTCTCCAAATCTCTCTTTCTCATGGTCTGGGGTATCCTTCGGATACATTTTGAGATGCTTCTGTTACTCACTCACATTGGCTCTCCTCTTTCTTAGTGTGGGATTCTAGCAAATTTTGTGATGTAAGTACAGTATTGGAAGTTATAATTTTTCCTGTACTGAAAGTGTATTCTGTTAGGTACTTACCCATTCTCACACTTCTCATAACTTCTCCAGTGCTTACACCTTTATCAAACTTTGAAGTGAAGATTCAGTAGAGGAATATAGAGGGAGTTGCATATCATGTGAGCATGCTCTGCTCCTGTATAGGAAAATTATAACTTACTTATAGCAAAGCCATGTCAAACTATCTGCTGTGTCCACCTAGGGGGGTCAACCCCCTGATTTTAGTGCTATAAATCTACAGACTTTACTGCAGTCCCACTAGGGTACAGACAATTTGGTAAAGTTTTTTTGTTGTTGTTTGGTGTTAAAATGTAACACTATAAATATATATATATATAAATGTAGTTAACATTAATTTATGTCAAAGATAATAAGGAGGGTGTATGAGGTTGTGAACCTTTCAGTAACATGTCCGTTGTTCCAGATTATTATTTCATAAAGTGTGTTTCCAATTGGCCCAGCAACCTAGGAATAACTAAATAAGTAACAGACAGACACTTTTTTGTGCTTTATATATATAGATGTATATAGGAATACGTGGCACTCAAAACATAGTTAATACATCAAATATTAATGTTATATAAGACTTAATTTATTAATTCAAAAGTAAATATTAAAATTAATTGCTGAGTACTCACTTTTGTATTTCAAGTAACACATCTGCATTTTAATTTGTTCAGTTTGCATTTTATCATTTCTATCACACAGACTCAACACTTCTAAACCAAGTTAAACTTTACATATTGACAAGCTAGAATATAATGTAAGAACTTCCTGCTTTCTTTATTTGCAGAAATATTAATCCAATTAATAAACCTACCAGAAAAGCCCCTTCCATTCAATCATTCTTTTGGTGCCACTTACTTGCACCTACCTGTCTTAAGTACATGTTTATAACTAAAAGAAATAGTAGCTTCTGAAACTTATGAATATGATGGTTGTTTGTCAGCTTTATGATGGCCATTTTTTGTTATTATATGTAAATGATATCTCTAAAGACTCTGTAAACAAATATGCTGTTTGTGTAGAGAAATCTGAAAATAAGTTATACAGCATTGCCAAAATAATTTTGATATTCATTTAGGAGGTTCCAAAGGTGGTTTCCCTCTTTGGCTCAGCCATAAGTTCACAAGTTTATGATGTTAAAATTTGGGTTTTGGTACTTGTGTTGAAATTAAAAAAGCTCCCTAAAGGCTCATCAGTAACTCTGAAGGTTTATAATGCTACTAATAGTTTTGATATCACTGTATAACTCTTGATTAACAACAGACAAAACAGAGGTTTTGCAAGTGAAATGTGAACACTTTAAAATTAAAATAAGTATTTTTATTTCTATAATAAAATTCACCTTTCTTAGTAAATTCTTAGCTAATTCTTTCATAGAAATATTTTATTAGAAAATCTCATTTTTCTGTATTAAACATAATTTTAATATTTACTGAAAGATTGCCAAATTTTGTGAAGATATATACAAAGTGATCTGAGTCTGTGTACCTGGAGTTAAACTCATGCTTTTATATAATTTTAGAATTATTAAATTGTTTGGTCTTGTGGTAGAATAAGTAAATTCTAATTAAGCAACAGGTTTAGGAAATTTTCTCTAACAGTTTTTACTCTGTTATCACTGCTGGTATAGTCAGCACTGACTAGTTAAACCAACTTTTATTTTAAGAAGAATTCCCTTTGTGCATTTCTTGGACTTTGAAGTAGAGAACACGATTTTTAGTGATTGTACATGACCCAAATTTAAAATTTGCTGAGGATCAAACTTGTTGTTAGACCTTATTTCTTTCTGGCATTTTCAATAAAAAACCTATTTAAATTATTTCACACCAAAACATTCCTCACTTGTGAATTTTTCTGGACATGGTGGAAGTTGGAAAGGACATCACGTAGTATAATAATATAAAAGTATAAAAACATATTGCCTTGTTTAACATAAAAGATGCTTGAATATAAGTCTTGCAGCAGTATATTGCAATATTGTGAATTCTTATTTATATCATCTTCTGAACTTTAGTATTATAATGCTATAAAGACGAATCATTGATGAATTTATCTTTTTTATTCGTCTTGACAGACATTTAGGTTCTCAACTAGCAGAAATGGAGAAAGTGATTGATAAAATGATGCAGACTGAGTTTACTCATTGTGTCTCCTTGGAGTTGCACAGACCTTTGACTGACCAGATCACAGTTTTGGATATTGTAAGTATGACACCATTTGTGTGTTTGATATTTTTATTACAAAGATTACTAGCCTTTTGTACACAAAAAAATCAGATTTTTTAAAGAAATATTTTTAGTAACAATTTGTTTGTGAAAATAGTGTCTGTTTCATTAGTAGTCTGAGTCTAAAGTGATTTAATGTTATGATTAAAAAAACTATTCTTCATCCAAAAAATCTTGTATATTACTTTTGTAATCTCTAAAACCTCCTAAATACATTTCAAACATTTGTTTCAGTAAGATTTTATATCTTATGTTATTTTCTGTAATCTAACTGTGCAGGATTTGCCATTTAACCCAACCTCACAACCATCATAAAAAATGTTTTATGCTTTTCTCATACCAGAATGACTACATGTTATAACACAAAAATACAAATGTTTAGGCTGAGTAGCTTAAGTCTCATAATGCTATATATGAATGTATATATTTTTTATTATATTGACCTTCCAGTCGTGTCTGGCTAATATTACATTGACGTGGTGCACATGCACTCAGGTCACCTATTCAGTAATATAAAACTGACTAGAATGTTATAATATACAGTCACATTTAAATTATTTTATATTTATATATATATATATACGAATATAGAGTATTACTATTTAGAATTACCATATTTTTTGGTGTATAAGACACATTTTTTTCCAAATAAAAGGGGTCACAAAACCCCCTTGTGTTCTGTACATCAGAGGTCAAAACTTTTATGCCTTCCTGTAGTGAGAAAGTAGTTTTTTGTTTCCTTAATGTTTAAAAGTACCAAACCTTTTTTCTTCCCCAGTATGGAAACTGTAATAAAGGTATTTAACAAATGTGATGTGAGCAGTTGCCTTAATGGCATCAAAGATTATATTGTCTGAGGACAAGTGAGAGTGAACTTTCAGAACTTGTTTACAATGATGCAAAAGAAGATTTTGAAAGTTTTCATAATGAATGTTTTGATGTAAATGTATGAAACAACCATATTTTATTTTATTATGAACATCACGCTTGAAGTATTCTAAAGAATAATAAAAGATTATGCTGATTTGAACAAATAAATAAATGATAAGTGTGAAAAATATTTTTTTCTCTGAAGATGGCCTTGAAAATATGGGTGCATCTTATATGCTGAAAAATACAGCTTTAAACCTATTTTTCTTAAAGTATAGGACAATAAATCAAGAAGTAAAACAAACAGTCATCTCTTCTTATTATGACCTTTTGTATTCGATGGTAGGCTGCTAAGCCTTTAAAAATTTCACATGAAGAGAATATCAAACAAAAATTATTTTTAGGTCTTAAACACAGTTGATAATCAAAAATTCATAAATAACTACACTGATACCATAAATTAAACTATAATTTATTAAGCTTCCTAACAAAGATTTAGATTTTGTAAAATACGAAACATTGAGCAGACTAAAGACACAGCCTACCTCATTGAGATCTTAGATTAAAAGGACGTGGAAGTTTTTTCAGAGATTGTAATGGTGGGGAAACTACTGTGAGACATTCTAAGCTGTTGATGGGTTATTCACTTGTCATATATTGAAGTAAGTGTATATAAAGGACCATTTTCAAAAATGGAAGAGATGAATGTGGCCAACATGTTTGATTCAGTACATAAGCCATATCTCAGCAGAATAAAAGATATGAGGTTTTATTTTATATTCTAGCTTATTGATATCAGCAATTTGATTTTCTAATTTGTACAAAACTATAGACTTAGTGTTGACACCAAACTTCTAATTTTAAACAGTGCTGCATTCAATATCCCATGTAACTCACAAATCTATATTTAGATATGTTCTTTTAATATTTACTTTTAAATGAAGAATTTAACTCATATATAATATTGAAGTTTTAATTATAATTAGAATTTTATTCCAAGCTTATTAACGTAAATTTATAAAATAGTAGTTCAATAAAACTTTGAATGCAAGTCAACAAATGTAATGACATGGCTTTTTAACCCCTGACCTGTTGAGAAAGGGTTAATACATTATTTATTCTTATTTAAAAATTTAACTGTGAGAATTTGATCCTTTAGATTAGCTTGGTGCAATTAAAATTAATTTGTCTCATATTTTAAGTAGTTTTTATTTTTACAAGTGATTTTTGATTAGTTACTTTTACCTATTTTTTGTGATATATTTTTGTACTTTACATGTCTTTTGACTCAAATTAGTAATGTTGTGCAAATACTTTGCTGTATTTATAGACTATTTCTTGTAGTGAACATATAATACTTCTTTGTTATTAGGAAAGGCTAGTGGCAGTTGTGTTTGGGATGCTTCGAATCCGACGACGTGATTTTGTGGAAGTTTACAAGAAAGAATCCTGCACTGCCATTAAAGCTGTTGTTAAGCAGGTAAATGCTAATATTAATGTTTAGTTTTAGGCTTTTACACATTTTAACTGGCCTTTTGCATGTTATGTCGTATATAACATACATTGTAAATGTTCATGAAGTAGCATAGATGTTTATAATTTATCATAATTAATTTCATGAATTTATGAACAAAGGCAGTGTTCTCCTGAAAGTAGGCTGAGAGTTTTAAGAAGTTGCAGTTGTTAAGCCTTGAGGTTTTTGGAAACTGAACATTGTCTGTAAATCATAAACATGTCTATATTTCCCTGATGTATTCTGTTATATATAAGTTAAATTATGATTGATGTATTAAATATTATTAAGGTTTATTAGGAATATTAACAAACGTTGTAATGAGTAACTGTGCCCTTGTTGTTGAAAGTCTTTACTTACACATAGTCACAATTTCATTTAGAAGCTATGGATAAGAAGTGTTAAAGGAAAACTTTATTTTGAAGTCAGAACTTTGTTCAAATTGTAAAACAGCTAAAACTTAACAAGTATGTATCTAAACTATAAGTCAGTGAAAAGTTAGCATTTAGAATAAGAGCAGCTTCACTTTATAACTAGTTAAAAAAGAGTTCCCATACAGTAATTAGTTAATATAAAAAGTTTTTCTCACTTTTGTGGCTCAGCATAGCCAGGTGGTTAAGGCACTCGACTCGTAATCTGAAGGTCACGGGTTTGAATTCCCGTCACACCGAACATGCTCCTCCTTTCTGCCATGGGGGCATTATAATGTGTCAGTCAATCCCACTACTTGTTGGTAAAAGAGTAGCCCAAGATGTGGTGATGACTAGCTGCCTTCCTTTTAGTCTTACACTGCTAAATTAGGGATAGCTAGCACAGATAGTCATCTAGTAGCTTTGTGCAAAATTAAAAACGAAAACAAAACTCGCTTTTGTAGAATTATTCGTAGAATAAACAATTCAACATGATTCACATTATATATACCACTGGTATAATACAGTTACGACAGAAAATGTTCGTATCCCTGCATCCCAAGTGGTTTTTTGCTCATAACTTAAAAAGTATCATGAGTAGGCTAATAGAAGTAAAATATATTATAAATATTACACTAACACACATCTACATAAATTTTTATGTAAATTGAATGACAAATAAACTGTTTATAAACAAATAACCAAACATAGGAGGGGCAGAAAGTGTTCATGCATCTAATTTAATGGTTAGTTGTGTAGCCTTTCAGGTGAATTACTTAGCACAATCTCTCCTCATAGCTTTTCATGATCGTTTGACAGTACTCGACTGGTATTTTCTTCC
Organism: Tachypleus tridentatus; assembly: GCF_004210375.1. NCBI lineage: Eukaryota > Metazoa > Arthropoda > Merostomata > Xiphosura > Limulidae > Tachypleus > Tachypleus tridentatus. The sequence goes on from NC_134830.1 coordinate 145,702,281, forward strand.
ATTCTTCTCTACAGAAGGCCTCCAACTCTTGCAAGTATTTCGGATGACACTGATGAACCCTGGTCTTCAACTCATGCCAAACGTTTTCAATTGGGTTGAGATTGGGTGACTGCGATGACCACTCCAGAACGCTTATATGGTTCCTCTGCAACCAGGATTGCACATATTTCGACTTGTGCTTAGGGTCATTGTCATGCTGGAAGATCCAACGACGCCCAAGCCGCAAGTTATGAGCATCGTTCTTGATATAAGTGCCTAATATATCAATGTACTCTTCTTTTTTTTCATGATTCCATTGACGCGGTGAAAGCTGCCTACACCATACAAGCTGAAGGAACCCCATAGCATGATCGAGCCACCTCCATGTTTAACTGTAGGGACAGTGTTCTTTGGAAGATTTCGTCCCTCCTTCTTACGAAAAATATAGTGACCATCATTGTGGCTGAAAAGCTCGATTTCAGTCTCGTCTGAACAAAGAATACTCTTCCAATAGGTAAAGGGTTTATCTACATGCTTTCTTGCATACCTCAATCCTGCTTCTAAATGAACAGGCTTTAAATGTGGAGTTCTACGTGGATGGCATGCATTAAACCCAGAAGAGCGTAACGTGTTTGTAACTGTAGAGGTGCTTACTTCAATCCCAGTTTCCATTACCAGTTTCTGTAGGTCATTACATGTTAAATGAGGGTTCCTACTAACTTCTCTGAGAATTTTTCTATTGGTTCTCTCTGGAATTTTTGTGGGACGTCCTGAACAATGGAGGTTAGCAGTAGATTTTGGCACATTAAGTTGTGTAGCAATACCAGAAAGAGACACACGATACTTGTATTTTACAATAATTCATTTTTTTTAAATCACTGGACAGTTGTTTCCTGTTAGCCATGATGACCAAGCAGATAATGACGGAGATGGCGCTAAATTGCCGGAAGTTCCTTTTTTTGCTGGTTAAATTCCAATAATTATGAACCCAGTGTCTAGTTCTGGAATGGTATAATATAGTTTATTTGCCAAACAAAACAAATTTTTACGGGAATATCAGTTTTTTCACACATTATGAACTGTATGAACACTTTCTGCTCCTTCTATTTTTGGTTATTTGTTTATAAACAGTTTATTTGTCGTTTAAGTTACATAAAAATTTATGTAGATGTGTGTTAGTATAATATTTATAATATATTATACTTCAATAAGTCTCCTAGTGATACTTTTTATGTTATGAGCAAAAAACCACTCGGGACACAGGGGTACGAACACTTTCTGTCGTAACTGTATATTGGTCGAACATGAATCGAAATTTCTACATTTATCAATAATATGAGCACACTTTGATTTTTCTGGAATTATTTATTGCAACTTATTAGAGTATGCATACACAAATTTTCCTTTATATCAACAGTGCTTTTTCATATTGAGAAAATAAAACTGTTTTGAGATACAACTTGTGATGTATCGACGGACAACTAGCACATCACAAATAGATGTATAGATGTTTTGATAAGAATAAAATATTTTAAATAATCTAATTTTTCAAGCAATTCAGTAATGATTTATTTCTTTTAGACTCAAAAAAAAATCTTAGATTTCAGTATGGCTGTCATAGAAGGCATTTCAACAATCTCAATACTGCTTTGAATGTTTATTATATCATCAAAATTTATTCTAGTTGCTTTGTGTTTGCAACACATTAAAATAGCCATAAAATAGGTGCTAGTATTTGTAGCACCAAGGCTCATAGGGTTCAATCTATATTACCACTCATCTAATCTTTGTGTGCCATTTACTGTCATATAAGATGTGATGACCTTCATGTAATATATATAGTTAATATTCTAGCAAAATTAATGTAAAATATGATAAATATGACACTAATAAGTTAATATAATGCATCCTTATTGAATCATATGATATGAAGACACTCAAAAGAACTCTATGAATGGGAGTGAATTAGAAGAAGTGGAAAGAAAATTTTCAGTAGACAAACTTTTAGTGCTAATACTGTACAAAACCAGTAAAAATCTATTTTTACATCCACCTTGTAATACAAATATATATTTTTTGAAATTATCAGACTTTGGCATATATTGCAATTGGTCTATCATTTTTGTTAAATTTCAGAAAAAATATATGTGATTTTTGTAATATGTATTAATACTTGGCCCTTTTAAATTCCTTAAACAGAATAAGTGAACTGAAATCCTCAAGTCATTTAATTTGTCTGGAGCTACATGTAATATAATTTTTATCATGAAAACCTCCATTAGACTTATTAATCAGTTACATTCAGTTCAAGAGAAAACTGTGAAGAAAAATTTAATTTCACAGTTTTTTAACAATAGAGATTTACTGATGTAATTTTTGGTTCTTCAAAAGTTTAAAAGAAAGCACAATTATAGACTTTCTAGAGCAGTTTTAAAATTATGGTCCTTAGAGAATACAGCAAAAACAAATGCTTGAGGTCTGCATGCTTATTTTTAATTTGTTTTGTTATTGTCAATCAAAATTTTGAGAACAGTTAAAACAAAAACTCAGTTTATGTGTAGGTTTTTAAACACTATTGTAGAATAAATACAATACAAAGCAATTGTGTTGGAGTTCTGAAATTTATTATTTGATTATTGAGCAAAACGAGCAAGTCTGTTTTATAGTTTTTCTTTGACTTTTTCAATAATTTGTACATTTCATAACAATTTGAAATTAAGAGTGAGTCAATAATTTTGGGAATCCTTTTTGGGTAAAATTGAAAGTCAAAATATATTTTTATGTTTTAAAATAAATATAATTATTCATTTTTAGGCATTGCATACATTGGCACATTGTGCATAATGTTTTATTTTGGTCAGTGCCAAGAAAGATTGCATGCACATTTTGTTTAATATTGCTTTGGATTAACCAAACAAGAAAATATTCATTTTAAAAATCCAAAGATAGTGCTCATTCTAAAATTCCTTTTTGTGTGTAATTTTTATTCTGTACAACTATATCAAAAGCTACTTGGTTTAAAGGCATTTGAGTGGTGAACATGAGTTCATTTAAAATATTTCTGTTTAGTAGCAGTTTGGTTTGTTTTGAATTTTGTGCAATGTAAGCAAAATATATCTTGAACTTTTGTCATTATAATGGATTTTTCTTATTTGTTTATAAAATGAAAGCAAATGGAAATGTAGTTTTCAGTAAAGGTGGATAAATTATTTGTTTTTCAGACAAAAATAGAAGTTGTTGCTAAAGAAGATTTTGAAAACAAAGAGAACACAGCAAGGTAAGTGAAACTTCTGTACACTAATCAAAGTTATCACTTCTTAAAATATTTTAATATTAACCTGGGTACCAAAGCTGTATATGGAGAGAATCAGATTCTAGTTTTACCCATTATACCTTGTAAATGTACATCAATCAGTATTTCATCAGAGAAGTATTTGTATTTATTTTTAAGTATTTCAGTATAATTTTGTCCATACTCATTTGATATTTAAATAACTTATAAGTTCTATTACTTCATTTTATACTGGAATATAGCCAATAAAATGTGTTTAAATTGTAACTATTTTTGCTTACTAGGTTATTAATCAAGTCTGCTTAACATGCCTTTTTTCCTAGATTAGATTATTAGTTAAATCTGTTCTACATTGTTTTTGTTTTTCTGGATTATATTATTTGTCAACTGCTTTATGTGGCTGTTTCTTATTTTCAGATTAGATTAGAAGCTAAACTCTTTTCCAGTGCTTAGGTTTTGGGAGTTTTTAGTCAAACGTGTTTCACGTGATGCCTTTTTTCTGGATTATATTATTTCTTAATGTTTCCAGCAGGATTTTAGAAATGGCTTAATGATTATCAGAAATTCTGTATTTTGATATTTTTTTGGATTTAAGAAGTATTCTTTTGGTGTTTAGATAAGTTATGAAGGATATTTAAATCAGAACTGTGTGGAAGAATAAATTTTATTCTCAGATCAGTTTTGATTCACTGAACATCTGACAGAATACCTAAATTACTTATATATCTGCCATACAAGGATTTTTAATGTTTCTGTTTTCTTCATTGTTAGTAACAACTGTATTCATAATATAAATTTCATCGTGGCTGTTGGGCACCATTCATATATTGAGTGACCTGCATATCAAATTTCAAAATTTAAGAGAACCAATAATTCTAACTTTATTTCTACAGTTTTGAATACAAAAATGTTTTACATTGTAACAGTTTTGTAGTGTAGAGAAAGATTAAAACATTCTTGTGCAACTCCAAGAAATCTTGCCAATAAAAAAGTGTTTTTATCATCATATATAAATGTGTGTGTCTATATCTGTATATAAGTATCATCAGTACATCTTGGGTCAGCAAATCAAAAATATACTGTTAGACCTCTTATAATGGTGAAGTGCATGTAATATGCTTGGGGTTTTGAATCTGCTTTACTTTACCATATGGTAACCTTAATTAATATAGGTGTGTGAGTAATTTTATGACATTTCTTTGAATTAGTCATCTGATATTATACAATGATCAACTGTTTAATGATTATGTATGTATATATGCTAAAGGCTTCTTTTTACCAGAGGTGAAATTGAAAAGAAAATTTGTGATGTAGAGGCCTAATGCATCCTTTGATTAATTATACCCTCTGCTATAAATTGTAGTTTTTGTCTATTCAAGGCTCATCAGCATAGCTAGGGACAACAAACCAAGGAAATACTGTATTAGCTTGATTGTAGGGCAATCTTGAATATAAGATGCTCTCCATTTTAAGAAATCACGGGAAAGGGGGGAAAATGAGCATTATAACATTCTTTTTTATGTCCACAAAATCATGCATAGATGAATGCTGACTGGGTATTCAGAAATGCAATAGGCTAGAGTAGGAGGAAGGGGCCTGTAATCAATCATGATTATAAGGCAATTGTGAACTTTACAGCCAATTATTAATCTGAAAATATCTTATTATGAAGCCACTTTGATAATGATATTATTAGAGTTCTTATAATGGTAAAGAGTATATAACCTTATAGACCATGCATTTATCAGTTATTTTATAATTTTATTGCCCATCCCAAGTATAAGATTATATTTGCTAAATACCTTGTGAAGGTATAATGATTCGTACTTTCTTTTCAAGCACATTGTATTACAATATCAAGAGCTAAAACAAAATTGTTATTTGTTCAGGACGTTGAAAGATAAAATCTTAATTAAATATTTCAGATGACTAGTTCTGGATGAAAGCATAGCATTTGAAAGGAAATGGTTAAACAAGAGAAACAGTTTATGATATTTTAGTCTAGCTAATATTTATTAAACGTTTTTTTTATTTATGAGAATTTACATGATTTTTGACAATATTTTGTTCTCAGTGCTGATCCATTATTTGAGTTAAAATGTCTTTGGGAAAATTTATTTGAGTGAGGGTCTCACAGAGAGTAAAATGTGGAAAACCAAATGTGAAATACTATAAATTAGGAAAAATCAACCAACCATGCTCAACCTTGATACTACCCCAGAAATGAACTGAAGAAGGCCTCAGCCATGAGAGCAAATTATTGTCAAAAATCAGGTAATATCCGAAGAGTAAAATGATGTTTCTATGTTGTAGGTTTTTGCTATAATAACCTTAATTTTTTATATAATAGAATAAAATATAATTTAAATAATTTCCTGTAATTATTTATTTTGAGACAACACTATAATTCTCAGTAATTCTGGAAGTTATATCTGTACCAGTAAATCATTCATATCTATAAAAATTTGGTGATTTATTCCTAGCAGTCTTGCAGATCAGTTAAAAACCTTGGATATATCCAGATGGATGGCCGCTCTCGACAGTATTTTTACTAATTTAATAAAACTTATTCACAGGATACAGGTACTCTTCATATTTTTGTGTGTTTTGATTTGCTACTGTTCAACCAAGTTTGCATGTAATTATATATAAGCTACTAACTTTAAAAAATTTATTTGGCTGAAAATTAAAAAAGTTAACGTATAAATAATAAAGAAAACAATGGTATCACACATATTTTCTTATAAGATTCAGACTGTTAGTTAATTACAGTTATGCTTGTTTACCATAATACCTGAGAAACAACATTCTGTTTCTAAGGGTAGTTGGCAGTCAAGTTGGTTGTTCATTTTGTGAAATTTTCCTTTAAACTACATGCTTGACTAGGGTAAGTAAATTTTGTTAAAGTAATTGCTTTGTTGCTTTATTATAATGTATAAGCTAAACATTAACCCTCTTGTATGTGTCAAAGTGTACATGTCATAACTTTTTAATGTTCAAAATGTAATTAAACTACTTTGTTATCATTATATATGAATAAACTTGGCAAAACATGTAGTTAATAAATCAAATTATACTATTATACAAGTTTTAAGTTGTTAATTAAATAAGCAAGTATTTAAAAAAACAACTTCCATCTTTCCCTAATATGAGAACTGTGACATCTGCTCTCTTGGTCTTCTGTCTTGCAAATTTCCTGTAGTTCTGTCTGACATTTTATACTATACAATATGTAACTAATAGAAAGCTAAAGTTTTAATATATCAAATGATATTATATTACATTGCTTTCTCTATAAAGAATTGTCTATTCCAATGCAGAACATTACCTTCTCCTGCATAAATAGCCATTCTTTTTTAGTGGGCCCAGCATGGCCAGGTGGTTAAAGTGCTCAACTCATAATCTAAGAGTCACAGGTTTGAATCCCTGTCAAGCCAAACATGCTTGCCCTTTCAGCTATGGGTGTGTGATAGTGTGACAGCCAATCCCACTATTCATTGGTAAAAAGAGTTGCCCAAAAGTTGGTGATGACTAGCTGCTTTCCCTCTAGTCTTACATTGCCAAATTAGTGACAGCTAATGCAGATAACCCTTGTCTACCTTTGCACGAAATTCAAAAACAAACAAAGCAGTTTAGTGCTGCCCTCTATATGCAAAAAATTATACATGCCAAACCTTCTAACTCTCCTCTGTTGGAATTGGCTGATTCCATTATGTTTCTCGTGCAAATCGTCATGCATCTACTCTCCACCAAAGTGTGATATACTCTCATGATGTATGTGACTTCCTCAATTCAGTTCTACCAACCTGTCACATCTTGTTTGGCAGTACTTGTGCTCAGAAGTTTTTTCTTTTGGTGCTCTTCGTGTGAATCATTATTTTAATAGTTTAGTTTCTGAAGTTGAATTTCTTCATTATTATTATTTTTCTTTATATTGATGAAATATTTTAATTGAAATTAATTTCCCAGTCATAAATTTTTTCTTACACTCAAATATTTACATCAATCTCTCGTTTGTTTTAAGTATTTCTACAGTAAATTCTGAGATTCACTAACCTACTTTGGGTGTTATTTCTCTAACACAGGCTGTAGGTTTAGGAGGCCCATTGTTGGATTTCTCTGCTGTTATCCATCGTGAGATTTATTGTTGTGTGGGTCAACCTTCTTTTTAACTTTCTACATTTGTCTTTTACTATGTTTCCATGGGTTATTTGGGTTTCATCGGAGAGACCTGTCCTTCTATTTCTTTTCCTACCTTCTTAACCCCTGGTACCCTTTTTCCTCCCCAAGACTTGGGTTCCTGGCACCAGCCAGCATCTATGTAAGGGAGTACAGGCTATTCTACCTGTTATTATCTTTCTCTAGGCTGTTTGTTGTCTTTGCAACAAATTGGAAATGGGTAGCATGTACTAGGTTTGTTTCACTTCATTCTAATTCTCAATTTGTTTTGTTTTACTTTGGCACAAGGCCCCACTGCAACATTCCTCTTTATTTTAGATAAACCTGGAAAAAAACACACATAATGGTGAGATACAATTCCAAAGTTAAATATTTTTGTGTGAATTCATTTAGATCTTGTTTTTCTTTCTTGGGAATCAGCATTTTTTTGATTGCTGAACAGAATATTCATATTTTTTTTCTGTTCCTTTTGAAGCACCCACTTTTTGGTATTATCTTTTTATGGATGCCTTTTCCTTGATAGTTCTCATGGGTCATTCTATTTAAGATAGTAGTTTCTGGAAAAAATATAAAATAATGTCTCATCAATTTTCTAAAGCTATGTGAGAGACCCTGTGGTGGTGGATCACTGAGACAACACCACTTTGGGAAGTGAACATCAAAAAATAAATGGCACACCTTCATAACTTATCTGTTAAAAGATAACAGATATCTTCTTCTAGACCCAAAATATTTACATTACAATGAGATCTTACTATGACTTGGGATGATAAACTGCTTTTCACATTCATATAAGATTCTTCCTTCTAAGTTGTTCTTTTCATCGTGTGATGTTCTTTTTTCTATTTCAAGTGTTTGGTGCATTCATTTTGGATGTTTTGCCACTGCCTTTAATTATAGGATTTCTCACAATAAATTAGCAACTTGTAATATAAATATTGTCTTTGATTTATATCAGCTTTTTTCTGTACATATGTCCTCAAGTTTAATATTTGACTCATAGTGAAATTATATACACATGTAATTTGAAAAAAAAATGAATGTTTCAAAGTAGAATAAATACATCATAAATTATATGTATATTATCTGACATTTTCATGTAACATTTTCAATATATGGAAACCTTATATATAGAGACACTTCAGTTAATTTTTACACTGTTATGAATCAGTTTATAAATTACATTGTCTTTTTTAAAAGTTCATAGTTGATAATTATAAATGTTGGTCGCAACATTTTCCATATGTTGTATCATGTACTTATAGAAGATAATAACACTGAGCTTTGCTTTGCAGGCATTGCATGGAATATTACAAGATGCAATTACATTAGCTGCCAGGAATAGTACTACTGCCTCTTCAGATTTGACAATTGATCCAGAGGCAACAAACCTGACTGTTCCTGTGTAAGTTTTATTTTCATATGTGATGGATAAATTTTAATCTTGTGGTTCCAATTTCATATTATTATAAATTTACATATTGTGTATAATGAATTTCAGGCCCTCTTATTTACATATTTTATACGCTTTGTAGGTGTAGGACAGTACTTCATAAAATTGATATTTTTATGATAAACATAAACAATAGACTTAATCACAGTCTTTTTTTTTTTTATCAATAAATATATTACAGTATGTTCTATGTGAGCAAGTGATAGAAACTATGTAACTGTTCTAGAGTTTACTGTACAGTTATGTGACATTTAATACTTCAATTGTAGCAGTATGCTCTGCCTTTCAAGTGAAAACTATCATAAGAAAGTTTGCAGTTACACATACTTCTTCAAATACTTGTATAAATTTGATCCCCTGTATCTATTGTTATCTCGATTACAAACTTTATAAAGTTTTAAATGCTAGAAGTTACATCAGTAATGGATAATGAAACATATAAAACATTTTTACATATATCTGGTATTATATGTAAACACTATTTTATGTTGTTTGCTGTTAAGCACAAAGCTACACAAAGTGCTGTGTTCTGACAACCATGAGTATCAAAACCCAGTTCTTAATGGTATAAATCTACAGATGCCACTGGAGTGGGCAAGACCATTTCAACAGATTTTTCTGTTTACTGTACTTTGATTTATCCAAAGACTTTGAAAATTAGGTGATAACAGTATTCATTAGAGCATTAAATAGAAGAAAAAAAATTAAAATTCACATAGAAAGATTCCTAAAACAAATTAAAATTAATAAATGACCACTTATCAGGAATGATGAACCAAGGAGGAGTAAGGGAATAGTTAACTAATGCACACATTAAACAATAATACAGTTTCTTTGTTTTTTAATATTTTTACTGCAGTGTATATATCCATTTTTGTTATTTTTTATTGTTATATATTTTTATTACAGGAATAACTCTGTGTGTTAGCTTAGTATATGGATTAAAGACTAACCTATATTTCCTAAGCTGAATAAGCCTCTTGGGATTACAACTAAAAAATATCATGAACAGCAGCTACTCAACTGATGAAATAAAGCATTGTAATGATTATTAATAAGAATGTAAAATAAGTGTAAAATTATTTGTTTTCATTATAGAGCTGATTCTGAGTTTTGATCTGTGTAGTTAGCTTGCTTTTATCAGATATTGTTAATTAATATAAGCTTACTTATTATAGCTACAATTGATATTGACTCACCAATATATTTACTTACATTACTTTAGTTATATACAGCTGTGTTTGTGTAACATGCATATTTTTTACAAAGTTTCATGTAGAATAAGAGAAGAAATCACACACATACACACATTAAGTAAAAGTGAAATTCAACTTAAAATATCATGTTTTCTTCTTTCTAATAATATGTTTAGTGTTCCCAGTGTATTCATTAGTCTTTCTATTTATTATTTGTGAGTTATAGATAAGATAGATTTATTGGACCTTCTCAAAGTGAATAGGATAAGCTAACTTCAGCTATTTCTTGCAATTAAAGCCAAACATTGCAGGTATCTTAGTGCAACTTTGGTCTTCCTTGTAGACACCTGTGTGTGTAAAAAGAAATTGTGTTTCCAACAGTAAGTGGTGGCTTGTGAAAAAACTTGCATGCTTTGCTAGGCCACTAATAGTTTTAAACTATTGAAACTTGCTTAATAGTTTTCCAGTTTCATTTATTGTTGGCATTACTTCATGTGTCATTTGGAAACATGATAACATGTTTTCCTTGAAAGCAGAAAAACTATCATAGCACAGTACTTTTGTGACCTTTGTTTGTGTGAGACTGTATAAGACATAGGTCACAAAAGTTCATCATTGACACTTGTATGTAGAAATTTTCATTTTCAGAAACTGTGTTTGATCTTTCTTATCCATATTACTATTCTCTAATAATTGTATTTGTTTGGTTAATTCAGTGTTATGTTTTTAACAAAGGTTTAAAAATGTTACCATTCTGAATGAAAAATGGAATTTTTGTACAATTGAATGGTACATGAAAACACTATATTGGTAAAAAAGCTACATGTAATTATGATTAATATTTTTGTTTTGTGTTTTGTTTGTGTTATGTTAAACAAGAATACAAAATTTAGTATTTTTATTACCTTGTTTCACATTTTATCTCATAAACATTGTGAAAATGCATTTTTAAAAATTTTCTGTTTGTAGAAGCAGTGATCTGGAGGTAACAATATCAGAAAGTGAATACAATAAGCTTACAGCCTCTCTGAAAGATGTGCTCTGTTCTGTATGTGATAATGCACATGAACAGTGTGCAAAATTCATTACTGCCCGAGCTGAGGTAAACAAGAATTTGTTGTTGTTTTTCTGTTTATTCATAACTTGTTTATTGTTTTTTTATAATGACAACTTTAAGATTATTAAAATGTAGCACTGAAGTATTGAATATGAATTTGTAAATAGGAGAAAAGTGACAATTTTGTAAACTTTTCCAGGATGGTTTAATACTAAAACGTTCTGTAAGTGTGAAATATAATGTTTAATGTGAAATATATATGGTTGGAGTATAGCAAGCACTCTTTAGGCTAAAGCTTTACTTGCAGCAACCATATATACAATACTTACTAGTTTAAAACCTTACTTAAAACTCAGTAAATGTTGTAGTTAATATAATGTTGCATAATTTTTCCTTCCTCTTATTAATTATATTATTTTTCTGTGTGTTAAGTTACTTATTCAAAGCTGTGTGTTTAAATTGTCTTCAGATGAAATGTAGTTGTCATACAGGTTGTCTGAGACAAATATATTATGAAATAAAAATGAAACAAAAAATTGCTCTAAATCACATTTTTTTAAATCTTTTAGGAAAAGTTTCACTCAATGTAAAAGAACCTCAGATTCATTATTCATTTTGCTAATGTACATCAGGAATATGCAGAGATGAAACTTTATATCCATTCAATAACTAAATAGTTTCCTTAATTAAAATACAACTTTTCAAACAATATGTACTTCTTTTCATACATTGGCTGTTCTTAATCTTCCACTGCGCTCTAATGCATTGAAAAGAAATATTTTTGCATGATGCACTAGGTTTTTTATCCCATAAATTTGAACTGCTAAGTCAGCATGTGTAAAGCATGCAACAACCCTCCACCAATAGGAGCACAACACACTCCACTAGAGCAGCTGGCTTCCTCTGTGCTATGTGAGGTAAGCCTCGCTTTCTCAATTTGCTCAGAACCTACTTTGGTAAGGCCTCTTCTTTGGCCATTTACTTACTTACCTGGCTACTTTGTTGTTGGGACTGAGAAGAGACGTGCTGCTTACAGTGGTTTGGCTCCCCCATCTCCCCTTGAGGACTTCAGGATGGCTTTATTTTTGCATAACCCCATTTTTTCTAACTATTTTGCACAAACTCCACTTCTATGGCTTCTTATGTGTTTTGTTGGGTTTCATCACTCCTACAGTTGAGCATGGGAGACTTCATCCCCCTAGTAATACCAGGTATGCAATGTTTCTTCCCTGCTCTTGCAATTGAGTGAGATTGTTATTTTCCTTCTTGTAATACTTGTTACAGAATTACTCCTTACACTTGAGTTGAGGCTTAGACACAGCCCTATAAGTCTGTATTAGGTTGTTGTACTTCCTGTCTCCATCAGTTGATTTGAGAGTTTGTGCAGTGGATGTTGTTTGTGCTTGCAGTATGGCACTCTGTTTACTTACTAGAGTGGTTGATGTATATTTTAGTAATGGTCTGCTTGCCCTTGACACCATACACTGTATATATTGGTTTCAATAGTTTTATTTATTTATTTTTTATGTGAGGTACTTTTCCTTGTATAACTAAGGATGGAATCTGAAACCTCATATATACTGTTGGGGTTGAGTAAATATCTTATAAGTTCTTTACCTTCATAATTTTGTGAACTGGCTGTTTGCTTTCCATGTGGGTTTCAATTACCATTTTTTTCTTTATAATACTTGTGACCCTTCCTACAAGAGTCAGTTTGTTTCAAATCACATTTGTACAGTTGATTGAAGATAGAATGGGACTGGCGTTGATTATTTACACATGATACTTTATTTTCCAAGGTCAATATTTTACTGGCTCAAGACTGCAATGCTATCTATTTGATGATACTCTACTTCTTCAAGGGCAAAGAACATATCTGTTTCAGAAGTGGGGTGGAGTCCCTCATGTGTGCTTCCATTTTATTACAGAACACAACTCTATGATTCTCTGTGGATTTTTTTCACAGGATGTCTCATTTTATTTTACACAGATCCCTCAACCTCCTCAAGGTAGGATTTCAGTTATTGTGTGTGAAGAGGTACGTATTGTTTAACAAGGTGTTTTCTTACATTGAAATTAGGTTTCTGATAGATTCTTACCTACTCTTTTTCCCCACTTTGAATGTTCTTCTATTTCTTGTGAGTCTAGTCTCAAAAGTGAGGTTCACATCAAGTAGATAGAGGGAGACAGCTGTTCTCGCTAAGTGTATTGTACTCCTGTTGGTGGAAAGTTGTCACATGTTTTATACACAATAAATGAGCAACTTAAACCTATGGATTGTAAAGGCTAGTGCATCAAGCCAGAAAACTTCTTTTCAATGCATTAAAGGGCAATGAAAGATTGTGAAAAGTTATTTTTTGAGAAGATGTAGTCTTGAAGTCTGTTTCCAATATATAAAATGATATCTTTTAGTTAATTTAATTTGGCACAGTTGCTATATTATAGATCCTTACTAAAACATAATAATGAGTTTGAAACTATTATTTTTCATCATCCTGAGAACCATTGATATTAAATGATGCAAAAGTATAATTTTAAAATTGTACCATACTTGTGGGACATTATATCAGAAGTTAAGATTCACAGGATTAAAAGTAGGTTAAATAAGTTATTTTATGATGTGATGTGGCATTAGTCATAGGTTTATTGTTGATAAAGTACCATCACTAATAAAGGTAGTCATCTAATTACTTAATGCCTGTAATCACCATGAATTGTATAAATTTTCACTTAAATCCAACTTTATACTGTTACTGATAACTCCTTGCTCATGTCATGATGTTATATATATGTATATATATATTTTTTTTATGTATATATATTTAAATAAATACCAGATCAGCTGCACAAATAGGTTTAGAGCGTTAATGGTTAGTTAGGGTGAGTGAGTGTTTCTTGTAACAAAGCTATATCGGGCTAATTGCTGAGTCCATGGAGGGAAATGGAACTCCTGATTTTAGCGCTGTAAGGTTAGTTAGGAAAAAATGCAACTGTCTATACAAATTAAGACTTAAGTATCATATTTTACCATTGATTTGAAGAAATATCTTTTTTGTAGTCAATTTTTTTAAAGAAAAGTTTCATATTGAATCCGGTTTATATGGAAGTGTTATGACAAATGGTTCAATGCATTTGTAAAACGTATGGATAATTTCAGTAAAATTAAAGATATACTAATTTTTATAGCATCTTTTATGTTGATTTAATGTTTTTAATCAACCCTTAAAATAAAGTTTTAAGAATGAAAACTAATGGTCAGTTTTGTGTATTTTTACAGTGCATATGCAGAATATATGACCAGTTTCAGAATAAAAAAATGGTAGATATCTGTTTCATCAAAATAAAACTTCCTATGTGTTGTTCGATCAAGTTCCTGCATGCCAGGAAAATTATGACACATACATTCTTCGCTTTTTAAACGTTTATCTCCTCATTCATAAAACATTTATGGTTTATAAAAATACCAAACTTTTCACTAAATAAAATATAAGTATGTAGAAACAGCTTTTATCTTTGATAATACTATACACTAATAATAAATGATGTATACCAGTTTACGATATGCTAGCCAAGAAGAGATAACTTACAGAAGATGCAAGGTAAACAAAAAGATCCTTATGAAAAAAACAACAACAAGAAATGAATGAGGAGAACGAGAAATCAAGCCCAGAAAAAACACTGAGAGTGATAACAGTTTGCGGCAGTTATCAACTATTCAACCAATAGTAACTTAGTCTGCAGTATGCTCGAAGATGGAGAAGCACACAGTAACGTTTACTCTACTCAGAAGTGAGACAGTGCAAAGACAGAAGATAACAACAAAGAAACTGAGTAGAAAGCTTAGTGTGAGTTCTAGAGAACTTGGTTGGTGTCCCAGTACTGAGTGGAAGGGATCAGGTTTGATAGTATAAAGTACAAAAACAGAATTGTGTAGTCAGACAGTTGTGATAGAATAAGTCTCTATATACTAAAAGACAAAATATGCCTCGTGTCTATCCCTGTCTGTGTAAGCAAAAAAACTGTTTATTGGGTTACCTATGCTGAGCCAACCGCAAGAGTCGAGCACCAAATTTTAGTGTATAATCTTTCAAGGTTATCGATGAGCCAGTGAAACTAGTTACTTTAATTTTAGGAAAACACAATATGCAAACAGTAGCGGTTAAGAGAGCACCAAGAAGCGATTGACTAATAAATTATTAGAACAAAGTTGAGAAACGGGGAATATCGTATGAAAAGATATAGTCGTTACATCGTTACATAGTAAACGGGTTGGAATCAAAACGTTAAGAAAAACTAAAACAAGTTAAGAGGCAGAAAGAAACCGACAGCAGAAAGGGATTAAAGAAAAAAAGCTCTATAAATACTAAAAGTAAAGGAAAAAAATGAACAGCAAATATGCGAGACTGACGTTAAGAAATATCATGGCTGAAAAGATAGCAAGAGCTGTAGGTGTTTTTACTGGTGAATGTGAGAGGAAGAAACAAAAGCAACTTCATTTTAGTTTTAAAATTAGGTTTTTGTAGAGATATTTACCGTAAATTTATGATCAATCCAGTCGGAAAAATAACCACCAAAATCAGATCAGGAGAGCTGAAATATTTTATGATGTTTAAATAAGTTTACCAATCAGTTCTCGCTAACCTCAAATTGAAACACAATTGAAAACACACGGCTGAAGCCAACCAATCATTCAGAATCTGTAGTCCATAATGGAGAGGTTTTTGAGAATAAAGTTGGAAAAAATGGCCTTTATACTCGAGATAATTATAAAAGATCTTTTTATTTTAATCGACGTTCCGCCTTTACAGATTCATTAGGGCTAGCACATAAAACTCTTTTTATATTACAATATTACAATTTAAGTTAATGAAACTACTTGTTGTATTCTATTTCTCGAGTTTGTTGTAACTTGCCTCTAACAATGTATTGAATATTATCATTGTTTCACCACATATTGTGAAAGGCAACATAAATTTCCATCAATTGGCCGAAAATATCGTACAATAAGACAAACTGGAAAGGACAGAAGAACAAGTATGCAACAGTATCGAAAAATAACGTTATAGTAACAAGAATCTAACGTTTCATCCGACTACCAAGCCGCTTACAAAGAAGCATCAAAACAGTGAGCAATCGACACCATTTCTTAACAAATACTACAAGATGTCATAGATTGGAATTATCGGACAAAATATCACCAGAAACTGTTAGAAAAACAGCTACAGATAATCAAAAAAATAACAGATCTGCAGTTCCAAAACTGCTTTAAAAATACAGCTAAAGGAAACGAACTCTTGTGAGACACGTCATATTAACAGTAAAAACGCTATTGTACGACTACAAAAAGACACTGAAATGTTCCACAAGTCATCAGCGAAAATATGAAATTTCAACCCAAAGCTATGTCGCACATGGTGAAAGGTCCAGGCGTTATTCTAAGTAGAAAACTTACAGATAATACCTGTCTCGAGATTTTAATATCACCTGAAAAAGCTATATAAAGTGTCCTCTGGAAAGAATATCACGAAACTAAATAAAGAACAAATAGTTTTAAAAAACTCACACACAAAAAACTATAGAATATACTAGTGAAATCGCCGACAATACACCAGACAATGTAGTTTACAAACCAACACCTAATAGAAGATACAAATCACCAAGCAGATAACTAGAATCAATTATCGATCAGCAATAATCTCCTTTGCCTGACAGAAGTATCAATTGCCAGCAATATCAACAGCCACAAAACAAAAGGTCTCCTTCCTACAGCACTAGATAAAATATATCATAGTGTAGTGGATTTACTATTATATATTTATTTTAATATGGATGTTTGTTTTAGTTGAATATATATTTGGAAATGCATGTAACTTATACTGTTAAATGTATATTGCGAAATTTTCGCCTATTCTCTATAAATTTCTAGAAGATTCTCGAGGGTAAGAATGAACAATATAGGTTTTATGAAAGCACTGGCATATTGTTAGGCCAACTGAAATTTCTAGAACCTCGCCTTAACATATATAAACCGACACACCAAGACATAGTTTATATTGTTAGTTTGCTATGCTACAGTTGGTGTAATATAAACTTCGGAAGTTATAAATGTGAATAATGTTTATTAATGGGAAAAAAAACTACAGTTTATTGACCAGAAACGTTTATATATTTCGAACATTACAAACTGTTTAACTTCAGATTATTATCGGACGTTATTATTTCTACAAAGACATTGTATAACTTCGGCTGTAAAATACTCAATTGAGATCAGCGAGAGACAGCTAGCTACCTGTTAAGTGACTATATGCATATTGGCAAACGTTTCGACAAACTAAAACAATTATGTTTAATTGATGAGTTCAAACATTGTACAAGTGACGACCTCAAATCTTACTTGGATAAAAATAAAGTTGAAACACTATAGGAAATAATTGCTCTTTCTGATTAATACACTTTAACATATAAAGCCACTTTTCATAAAAAGAAATTCCTGCCATCTCAGCAAAAATCGTCACTTCTATTATATTTGTTTAGTTGTTTAAGGGAAACCCTGATAATCAGATATGATATATCTTGTTAGCACTGATAAATATAAATTAAATTAAGATTTGACTTTTAATTTTGAGCGAATTTTGTCTCTAATTCAGATCCCAGACACGAGCTTTCAATTTATTATGTTACGTTAGTTGCGTGTTACTATTTTAAATAGTGAGAAATATTAATTTGAATTTAGAAGTCAATTAAGTATCTATTTATTCAATTTATGATATTTGCCAACAAGGATTATATAAACAGTTTCCTTTCTTGACACAAATATATTTTAATATACAAATGATAATAACGGTTATTACAAATAATTATTCATAGACAAATATTTTATAAACTCATAAACAATATTCAGTCTTCTATTTGGTGTGAAACTGAATATTTTCTGGACGGTCTAGGTTACGACAAACATTTAATTTTGAGTTGAAATTGTTACACTTTTCTTGACAGAAAATTTATGTGTGTCTATCCTTGGTTGGCCTCATGCGGTTTACAAGTTCATTTTTTACCGATGAAGATATCTAATGTCTTCATAGAAATACTAACGTCCGAAGTTAATTCACTGAAGTTTGTAATGTTCGAAATATATAAGCGTTCCTGGTAAAATATCTCTAGTTTTTCCAATTAATAAGCTATTCCTAAGAGACAATTCCTACGTTTGAAACATGTCTGCTTCGATAAAGCTGACTTCAGGGGTAAACCTAACGACATGACTCGTTATTTTAGACATCAGAACTATCTCAACAACACCATTGAGATGACTACACTCGCCACTGTTCGCTGTATCACAAGCTGACTGTGACTACTAACGACGTACCATATAGCGACAAAATTTCTTCAGTCCTTACATACTATCCTTTAACTAAACAGTTGTCCAGTGCAACTTGCATTACTAAGAAAAATTTTTTTTTGTTTTTTTTTAATTTCATGCAAAGCTTGTTTGTTTGTTTTCGAATTTCGCACAAGCTACTCGAGGGCTATCTGTGCTAGCCGTCCCTAATTTAGCAGTGTAAGACTAGAGGGAAGGCAGCTAGTCATCACCACCCACCGCCAACTCTTGGGCTCCTATTTTACCAACGAATAGTGGGATGGACCGTCACATTATAACGCCCCCCACGGCTGAAAGGGCGAGCATGTTTGGCGCGACCGGGATGCGAACCCGCGACCCTCAGATTACGAGTCGCACGCCTTAACACGCTTGGCCAGGCCGGGCCCTCGTGCAAAGCTACTCGAGGGCTACCTGTGCTAGCCGTCCATAATTTTGCAGTGTAAGACTAAAGGGAAAGTAGCTAATCACCACCCACCGCCAACTCCTGGGCTACTATTTTAACAACGAATAGTGGGATTGACCGTACATTATAACGCTCCCACGGCTGAAAGGGCGAGCATGTTTGGTGCGACCGGGATTCGAACCCGCGACCCTCAGATTATGAGTCGAACGCCTTAACCAACCTGGCCATGCTAGGCCTTACTAAGAAGAGACAACATATCTCGCGATATTTTTACCACCCCACCCTCAAACGTGAGAGGAGTTAGAAAGGCTGTCTAGTACATTCCAAATTACGGACATTAATAACATAAACTACTTGTTTTACATGCGATTATATGACAAACTTAACAACTCCCTCCAGTTCTACCTGGCCAATTCACCATCGGAGTGCATTATTTATTGTATTCGCTGCACTAGATGCTCTACACTGGGGGAAACTATATGATATATTACGTGAACATCTGACCAAGTTTATAAAAGTAGAACTACTTGAACAATGACAGTGTGTTTGTTGTTCCACGCAGTACGTACATATTTTAGAATATGTATATTATAATTCTTCAACAAGTCTGTATAAACTTTCTTTCTTTGTAATACAGTTTAAAACTGTGTGACGAAGGACCTTTGCCCAAAAAGGTTCAAATTAATATAAAATTGTTTTTTTTATAGACGTGTGTTTTTACTTACCTTGAACTTTTTTCTTTTCTTATTTCATTAATTTTCAACGTTCTGCGGTCTTTTCTACTGTTTGTTTTTCTAAATATATGTCACATGTTAATATAGCTATATAGTAAGTATTGTAAGTATACAATAATGAAGCAAGACTTAAAAACACTAGAAATCGGCTTTCGATAGCCGTGGAGGGCAGAGCACACATAACCCATTGTATAGCTTTGCGCTTAGCTACATATTAACAAAAGCACTAATAATAAAGTTACACAACGGTGATAATATGATGTAACACATTAGTACAGACATACTAAACATTTCTTTGTAGCATAATAGTTCATTTTAAATAACAAAACACCAATCATTAAATGTATGAACAATCACGTGTTCATAGTTCCAGTTTGATTCAGAATATAAAAATTTAGTGAATAGAAGTTTTCGTACATGTTAATGTTGTGTGTGATGTGTAGTTTAATGTTGTGTGTGATGTGTAGTTTAATGTTGTCTGTGATGTGTAGTTTAATGTTGTGTGTGATGTGTAGTTTAATTTCTAGATTCCCCATTTTCACTCGTTATTGAAAGAAAGAGATTGTAGCCCTGTATTATGAATACAAAATAAGCCACCATAAAGTTTTATGATTAATTTGTTTGATCATTTTCTACATACATTGTCGTTCGATGAACTATTAAACTACTGTTAAAACTTTATCCACAGTAAATAAATGAACTATTCAACATAGTTTCTCAAGAAATCTAAAAGTACTTATTCGAATAAAGCATAAAGTTTGGTGATGGTATTATTAGGTTTTGGTGTGGTTTTTTTCATATAACTCGTCAATATAACAATGTTTGGTTGGTGATAGCATGAACTTTCAGTTGTTTTGCTATTAAAGCCTTTATCACAAAAATACCGACATATTAGTCTTTAACAGATCATTACACTGATCGTTGCTTGAGCACTTTAATTATTTATCAGTATACTGGATCACTCAGCTTCATTCGTACTAAATTAGGTAACGCATTAACTAAAGAGTGCGTCACTATGGTTTCTAATAAAGTTCGTTTATCACTTAAACATTCTACTAAGGATGATGTGCTACCTGTTTACTGTAAATGAAGAATAAATCTATGAAACAGAACTTAATACATTTTTTTTGTTTTGATTGATTTCTACACAAACCTGAATGTGACAACGGAAAGCAAGTAAATTGATCAGAGACATCTGTGGGATGATAAGGACACGAAGTTTTGTGTTTTTGGAAAATGTATCAACATAAAAGTTGGCAAGCGCAACAATAATTATATTTTTTAACTTCACTTTCCTATATATATATATATGAGATCTCATTACACATACATGAATTTATTAAGAATAAAAAAATAGCAATGGTATTTTTGATATAATGAAAGACAAAATCTTTATTAGGTATTTCGGACGACTACTTATCACGTGAATTTGTTTTTTTCTTTTGTAATGAACAAGCTATTATGTTGTCTTTTCAAATATACGTGTGCAAAGTGATCGATATTAATAAGTAAGTCATGATGACTTTCAAAGTACTACTATCTAAATTTTATAACAAGCACACCAGACTACTAATTAAGAAGTAATTATAACTTGTTCATGTTATTTTTATGTTCTCTCACTCAGCGTGTATGTCAAGATGATATAACTAGTAAGAGTTGGTTAGTTATTGTAATGTTTTGTTAGACTGGTACAAAAGGGCGCACTTCAGTGTTATTGTTACCCACATTTATACGGCATGAATGTTTCAAATAGGTGAAGTTAATATTAGAAATTAGTGGAAAACTGCAGTAGATGAAACAAACCGTCAAATTCTTTAAGCTCCATAATATCTAAAGCTTTCACCATACGTTCTATATACTCTAATTTTATTCTATATACTCTAGTTTTTTTACTAATTGCTACAAACAGTATTGTGTTATTTTATTACTATAATATCGACACATTTTAATCAACACTAAATTTTATAATGAACTGAAATGTCGAATTTCCACAAAAAAAAACTATAAATAATATACACATCTGTGCAACTCTACAATAGCATTTTTCCATTAGAGAGCTTCATAAGACATCAGCAGGGGAATGACTCATGATAAAAAGTAACCAAAGATAATACAGGTTACTTGTATCTCGGAACCCAAGGCTAATTTCAAACCAACACGTGAGTGTTGTCAGTTTGAAAATTTTAGGTAAACAATAAATAGTAACATCTAGATCATCAGATAACCAATTGTGTCTATCTGTACTTAAACACGAAGAAATAAAGTTATCTATGATCAGCGTGGCCCAGAGTCTAGTGCTTTGGACTCTTAGTCCAAATTGCAAGGCTTGTTTCCAACATGTTGTGTCACTAGGCAAAACATTTTACCTCAGTGACTTCAGTCTACTCAACTGTAGATGTCACTGCTGTCTCTTATGTCCCATAGTGGCACGGGATGAATTTTTTAAAACTATTTCCTAGTTTGAAGGAAATCTGACAAAGTGTTATAACAAGTCACTTCAAATAGAAACAAAAGACTGTATATGGAAGTATCTCAAGACATTCTTAATCAGTAATCTTAATATAGCAAAGAAAGTTATTGCTGCTTGACGTAAGAGCGTGACTTAGGTGGGACACTTATCTACCCCTCTTCCCTGTAAGTGGTTAATAGTTTCTGATATTTAAATGACTATTAAGCAAATGTTTCAAAAGAAGAATTATTTTCAGATTTATCTTTGAAATTAAAAGCCGGAGACTAATGTGTAACTCCAATACAAATTAGTGTGAAAAATAAATCAGTACTAGTGTAAGGTTGCCCAGTGAACTGTACAAAAAAAAATATCTTAAAACAGGCTTCAGTTAAACGTTTTCTTTTCTCTATCATCACCCCAGTGGCTCAGCGGTATGTCTGCGGACTTCCAACGCTACAAACGGTCTTTCAATACGAGTAGGGGGGAGGGAAAGATCCCAGATCGTCCCTTGAGTAGCTTGGTGCTTAATTTAGGACCCGGCATGGCCGAACGTGTTAAGGCGTGCGACTCGTAATCTGAGGGTCGCGGGCTCGCATCCTCCTCGCGCCAAACATGCTCGCACTTTCAGCCGTGGGGGCGTTATAATGTGACGGTCCATCCCACTATTCGTTGGTAAAAGAGTAGCTCAAGAGTTAGCGGTGGGTGGTGATGACTAGCTGCCTTCCCTCTAGTCTTACACTACTAAATTAGGGACGGCTTGGTGCAGTGGGCTAACAACCTACTCACTTAAATACCTGTTGAAGAATCCGCAAGCGATTGCAGCCCTATGTTCCTTGATGGAATCTAATGGTGATAACTAACTAACTAACTATGTAATATCATATATTAAAACAATATAGAGAAGTTTACGAAACCATGTATGAGAAAGAATTATCCATGGAAAAAGAAGGTCGGGAGACCGTGACAGAAAAACCTTTAGACTCAAATAAAGAAAGTTATTATGTAACTATATAACAGCAAATAATAAAACAATAGTAGACGAATATATGCAAAATAATAAGAGGAAAAAAGAAAAAAAAACGAGAAAATATTTATAACCTAAAACATAAGAAGATACATGCCAACTTAAATAGTGATGTGAATCAAATGTATACGTTTATAGCTCGTCAGGGCACGAATGTTTTCTACAATGTTGGAAAAGAAACACAAGAACTATACCTGATAAACCTGGAAGTGCATCCCACGCTACATTTGTTTCCTTTTCGTTTGTTTTTCTGTTGTTTTTTTTTCCTTTTAGTTTTAATATATTTTTAATTGTTATCACATAGTATTATAAATTTTGTTCTATACTTTTTATTACAATAAATGCTTGTGAAAGTCATTATACAGTTTAGAAGTGCACGAAAATAGATATTAACGTAGAAGGACGTTACAATTCAATCACAAAGTGAATGGTCTCCTTTCACACACACAAGTATAAAGATGTAATGATTTAAGTTAAAGAATGAGCTACCTAACCAAGTATATGTTGTTGACTACGTAATGAGCATAAATACAATATACAATATCATTAGCTTAATGTGAACCACGAATAAGATCCGACATCAAATGACGCAGTGAATTTTAAACATAAAATTTATTTTTCCTGTGGTATATTATGTTTCGTAACTTATTTTTCATTTTCAGAATGTTATGCTTTACCTTTAAACATTTTGAAATGTTCTATATATATTAATTGTTACACTGACAGAAACAAAATATTTTGGCATGGCCAGAAAGGCTATGTCTATTCAAACTCTTGACAAACGCTCGCTAGACCCTTAATTTAAAGTTATTACCATTAGTTTTAAACTATTTGATATTTCTTAAACGTGTTTAAGAATAAGTTAAAAACTTGAAGCGAGACTGTTATAAGGTTTTGTTTTCAGCCATGGGCTTACACCTTGTGAAATGTTTGGTTTATAAATTAACCTTAAACCGTAACATGGATTCTGTTCTCTTGGTGTCTTGTTACATCCATAACCAAATTCTAACTGGTCAAACTGTAAAACCGTTATAACACAAACTATGTCCCTTTTTACGCGCTTAACTATCAAATAACGCCTTGGCTAGATAATATTCCCTCAAAAGTTTTGATGAAGGTTTCAGATTAAGTAGGTGAGCTACTATTTGTTGTCAGTCCCTGAGTAGTGGGCAAGTACCAGAGGATTGGAAATTACCTGATGATATTTCTCTTTTTAAGGGAAGTGATGAAAATAGTCTCAGTAAATTAGTCTTACGTCAGTTGTGGGAAGTTCATGAAAAGTCTCATTAAAGATGTTTTGTAAAACCATTTAACAGAGTTTTATTGGATAGTCAACACGATTTCATTAAGGAAAAATCTTGCCTTACAATTCTTTTGACATTTTTTTAAAAGGTTACTGCTTCAGTAGATCAGGGTAAGGATGTAAATTTGTGTATCCGGATATTCAGAAAGTAATTAATAAGATGCGATATAAAAGGTTTGTCAAAAGTTATCTCTATAGATATGGGAGATAAGTTAAAAATTGGATAGAAGAAAGCAGAGGGTTGTTAGAAATAGAGTTCAGTCAAACTGGATTAATAACACAAGGTGGGGGACTTCAGAACTTAGTCTTAGGATCTTTGCTCTTTTTGATTTACATTAATGACATAGATGAAAAATTGGTCAATAAAATACTTAATTTTGCAGCTGATATTAAAGTATTGGGTGTTATTAGTTGTGAAGAGGATGCTGCAGGTTTACCCAATTATTGAGATCATTTAGTGAGTTGAGCAAGTATATGTCAAATGGGTTTTAATTACAATAAATGCATAATAATACATAAATATAATTTGGATGGGAATAGCCTTAACAGTGTTGTGAAATAAAGAGATTTTATTGCAATAGTTGATCAGTCTGTAAAGCAGTGTGCTGTTGCTCATGGTAGAGTAAATAAGGTTTTGGTTCTGTCTACAGAAATATTGAATACAAGTCCAAAGAGGTTATAATTCCTCATGATGAGAAACCAACTTGAAGTAGAAATGTATCTCAAAACGGCTGGTATAGGTATTAACACTTTTATTAATAAAGCAGAGAACAACGTTTCGACCTTCTTAGGTTAACTTGAAAATGACCTAAGAAGGTCGAAACTTTGTTCTCTGCTTTATTAGTGAAAAGGTTAATACCCATACCAGCCGTCCTGAGATACAGGTTATAATTCCACTGTATAGGTCACTGCCTCCTTATACAATGTCAGTTCTCTGTTACATATTTTTATCACTGCCAATATTGGTTGGTGTGCTTGGCTTATTAGTTTCTTCAGTTCTATATCTTCCTGTGTATATGATCGTATGTTGTAGACTACGTGATCAGCATCTGATGTTATTTGGAAGCTGGGGAATGACTCATGATTTGATTTCTCTAGAACTTTCTAATTCTGACAGTGAAAGCCAATCCTTTCCCTTATTAGAGAATAACTTGCTCTCTCCTTCAATAGTCAGCCTTGCTTGGTGTAAAACAGGACCATTATTTTTAGTCCTGTTGGGACAATCTTATTTTCTCTGCATTAATATAAGAAGGTAAGGGATTTTTTTTAATATATATACATACGAACTTGATCGAAACTTTTACCAGTTGGAAATTGTTTCAGGCCTTTACCACTCTGATATAGTTTTACAGAATAATTTAGACAAGGAGGTAGTATTACTAATGGTATAATTACTCGAAATATTGATGAAACTTTGTAGAATGGACTGGTTCCAAAATTAGGTCTGATTCTAAATAAATGTTATGAAGAGGTACATTAACAAAGCCATCCTTAATAACCTCAGCAATAGCACACTGTTAGTGCCCGAACTTCAATTCAAATGCAATATACTTTCTAACAACAATGACTAAGTCACCCCCGTATCACGTAGAAAACATGTCGGTATGAGATTGGCAGTGCCATTTGTCAAAGACACAGAACCAACAGACACAAAAGATCAAAATTCCTCCCGGACTACATCAGCCTTTAAATCAGTGACCAAATCAGGTGATCTAGTGAAACTAAATATTTTGTGAACACGAATGCAACAGTTTCATTCTCACTGGGAACCTGATGAAGGGCAGTTTCTATTTACCCTTTATTCGTTTTTGTAATAACTGTAAAATATTTTGTAATATTTTATTTTTATATGTTATTTAAGTACTATATATTAGTATAACTATATAGTTAGTATCCTAACTACACTATAATATTAGAACAATACTGAAGTAGACTCGAGAAATAGAACATCACAGGCAGTTTTATAACTTAACCGATATTGTGATATCGAATAGTTTCATGTTGGTTAAAGTCAAAATTCTCTTATAACTATGTGGAGTGCAGAGGTCGTTTTTTTTCTAACTTTATTATCAAAACAATTAACCAATCATTGGAAATAAGCATAGCTGAATAGACAATCCTTCTACGAAATATAAAAACCAATCATCATACAAATATAAATTGATACTACGGGGATAAACAGCAAATAAATGTAATTCGGGCCTATCACACAAACTATTACTGATGTCACGAAAAAGCTGTGAGGACATTATCACTACTTAACGATCAATAAGTGTATAGTTATAACACAATAAAAACAAACATTTTGATAATACTCGACTCAAATCTAGACTCGGTTAAAGTTCGGTTTATGTTACTTTAAAGAAATAACTAATTTTTCTTGGGAAAAAGTAAAACCTTGAACAGTGAATCCGAGAAGGTTAGGTTGATAATTTAAAAACAAACAAACATACACACAAAATTATGATGATGAAATTAGTTATAAAAAAATGTAGAGATCCAAGAACTAAAAAAGTGATATGCATGTGTTTACACTTTTGTATGCCATACTAACACACTGTACGTCCTAACATCGAGTGCTTACTTTACACATTAATAATTTCTTTAGGATTATTATATGAATTATAAAAATCAAGACTGCCTCCTACTTAACAATAATTTTTTAACACATCTAGTTTCTTGATCAAGAAATTATACACTAGGAAACAAAAGCACTTTATGTAATATCAAATACAGATGCTCTTGACAACCCAGGCTTTAATGCCAATTTTGTACACACTGTGCTACTACTGTGTAACTAACTTTTACTAGTGATTTAACAACTCCCTGCCCTAAAGATTATGCGACGTAATCCATCTCGACTAATCCATATTTGTTCAAGTTATACAAGTATTTAATTAATCAAACTATGCAGTGATTTTACCACCATAATGAGGTAAAGTAAACAAATTTTCGAAGAAGAATTTTTGTTCCAGAGAAATTATATTTATCTTAAACCTTGACACTACAAAACGTTTTATATACACATAAGGTATTGCATTATAAAACAGTTATTTTAACTAGGTTAGGCTTACATCTTTCTATTCTGTAACGATTGTTTGAAGCTAAGCACAAATCTACACAATAGGCTATGCGTGCTTTGCCCACCACAGATACCAAAAACAGGTTTCTCGTGCTCTGTTGTGATCAGACATGCCTCTGGGGTACGTTATGTTCATTCCCTTTACAAATTTAATTTTACCACACTATAGATTATAGAGACAATAATCTTACCGACCTCAGAAACTTGGCAGAAAGGTCCAAACAAGGAAGAAATATGAAGCTATTAACTTAAAAAGACCGTGTGCAATTCAAATAAAAAAAGCTTGCACGACAAAAGGAGTTATTTCACTGTCATCAAGAAGATAACGAAACACTTCAAAGACATGAAACAGCTTCGCTCAGGAGATTGGGTTGATGTATTCCAGATGACTATGTCAATGTGTGTGTCTTCTGAACCTATTTTAGCATAGAGAAACAACAAAAAATTATTTTATAAGGTTTTTATTTCCCAGGAACATAAAAACAGTTATCTAGAATATAATAACCTAACAACCGGACCAAAGCCGGGCATTTTTACTAGTACACAATAAATGCCATCGAAATATTGCGCTTTACGTAACCTTAAATTACTGCATTCGTACTAGTAGTTGTTATATATGAAGTGAAATTATCCTACAGGGTTAAGAACCTAAATGAACAAACCAAATTTTATTATTACAAAGTATAATAACTGCAAGTCTTCAGTATGGTATAAACTAACCTTACAAATATTAAACCCATCAAATTTGACTATGAAAGCTTGCCTATTCTTTTATTTGTAATGGCAAAATATTGAAGGCGGAACCATCGTACCATTAATTTAATTATATCGTCCCCCCCCCACACTGAAAATATATATGTGGGCACTCATGACTGTCACTAGCATAATTCGAAAAGAAAAAAAAATTATAAACCTCTCGTCGTGCAACGCATGGGTACATCTGTTAGTAACTTTCACAATGGACCACAGTGGCACAGCGTTATGATTTACAATGCTAGAATCCAAGTTTCGATACCCATGGTAGGCAGAGCGCAAATAGCCCATTGTGTAGCTTTATGTGTAATTACAAACAATTCGCAAATGAATCATTTTCATAACGTCATACAGAGTATTAGTTGTATATTCACCAAAATCATCAATATTTTCCAATATGTTGTATGTATGTAGACAAAACGTGAATAAAAAACCCATACTTTGGGCTTTAATTAGAGAATCACCAATAAATACCTAACATTTTGTATATGTTTTATAGATATCCTCTTATGCAGCACCACATTAGGTAGTTACAGTAAGCTGTCACTTGGCGACTCGCTACTGATAGAGCAATGTCTAACATGATTGCTTGGACCTCATTAAAACTGAAATACACTTATAGAATGGATGAGACCAATCATTTAAAGAATATATGATAATTATGTGTTAAGCCAAATTAAGCGTTGTTATTAAAAGTATGTTTCTTTGACCGACTGTTCAATGATATCTGACATCAGAGTGTTTCAATATCCCCAACCGAAAGGGAATGAGTTTGTCACTGAAAGTTAAGTCTGAAGGTTTATAACACTTCGCTTTTCTCTTCATCGGGTTTTTGGTCTCAATTACCAGGGAGGTTCAGGCTCACTTGGACCTCTTCCTCCTGTCAGTGCTATCAATTTATTTGCTGTAAGATGTTGGTGTTGAATATACATGCAGGTCGGAGTGTATAGTACTTGCTCTCACTCGTTTTAGGGCGAATGTCCATGTATGTATTAGTTCTTTACTCAATAGTAATTATAATTGCCAGAGGGATAGATTTTTGTTAAGGTGCTAATATATCAGCGTTAAACTAACAAGGGTTTTACAGTCTAGTAATCGGTGGCCTTATTACATTCTTATTTCTAAAACAGATGTTTACGAGAGAGAAGTACTTAGGTCTATTTATATCACGTAAGTAGTATCGATCAAACTCACATAATAAATCATATTTTTGCCAGTTTTTCTAAAAGTAACTTATAGAATTATGCAAGAGTCTATCGGAAATAGTTTGAATATTTGTGTATGAATTTTGATGAGGTGCTGTGAGGAATTGTGTATGCTGAAGTAATAACTGAGTTTTGTATGATCTGTATTTTGTTCACGTGTTTCGGTGCTATATTTAACCATGCCGTGCTTGCATATTCTATGATAGGTCTTATGTATGTTTTATAGATTTTAATTATATTGTCTGATAAAGTTCCTTGATTTTTAGAGGTTAGACTTCTTGCATATTTTGCGCGTTTCCAAATTCTGGTATGTTTAACCCATGTTAGCTTAGTACCGTAGGTTGAACCTAGGAATTTTGCCCAAGTAGCGGTCTGTAGAAGTGTTCTGTTCATGTACAGTTTAGTGGGATGTTTTTTTACGTTTGTTATGTATTGTTAATAATATTACTTGATTTTTATGCAGATTTATTCGATATCTTTTGCAATATTCTTCCAATTTATTTAATAAAGGTTGTACGTTTGTCGCTGTTATGGATGGGGTTGGAGCACGTTTCCAGACAGTTTCCACGTTTTAATAGCATGTCATTCACATACATTATGAATAAAATAGGGCTAACTACCCCTCCTTAAGGGATGCTAGGCTCCCTTTACATTTACGTTACAACTCTATTTGCCATAAAGTTGGACAGCCAGCAAATAATTTCCTGGGGTAGCTCCATTTCTGTCATGCCGTATCCTAATCCATTAAAGTGTTTTTTTCAATATCGAGAAAGCAGGCGACAGTGTATTCATGTTTATCAAAATTATCTAGAAATGTTTCTGTAAATCTTACCAGGTGATCTGTGGTCTAAGTTTTCTGAATCCATTTTGAATTTCTGGTAATTTTGAAGTTATTTCTAAATAATTTGAAATTCTATTACTGATTATTATTTCGAGAATTTTTCCTATACAGCTGGTTATGTTAATCGGGAGATAATTGTTTGGTTTATTTGCTGGCTTTCCTTCTTTATGGAACATGAGGACTATTGCTTGCTTCCAGGAACCGGGGATTTATCCAGAACCGAGTGATTGCGCTGAAAAGCGCTGGAAAATATTCATATAATCTCTGATTGCCTTTTTTTAAGGAGAATGGTTTGTATGCCTGTATGTCATCTTCTCTCAGTGCCGTGTTTTTTGTAGTTGTTATGGCTAATTTCACTTTCGTTTCTGTGAGTTTTGGTGAGCTGATATGTAATTGGATTATATGTTCCATCTAACTTTGTTGATATATTTTCCGTACTTAGTGGGAATTTAGTTGTGTACATGGTTTTCAGTTGCATGAAGGTGTTGACTTTATTGTGAAAATACGTGTTCACGCCTAATTCCTGGTGTATTTTAAACTTATTTTGTAGGTGTTAAATACTTCTGCCTTTTCAGGGTTAGTGTATGATATTTTGTTGTGAGTTTCTTGTGGCGGGTAATCACTGTTTGATTTGAGTTTCTAGTGTTGGTGAATCGTTTTAAGTGTGTCCAAAATAGTTTTGAGTCGTTTTTGTGGTTAAGTTGGGAACAAAAATTGTTCCATCTGTCTTGTTTCAGTTACCGTACTTTTTCTTATTTTATTTCTTAGTGTTTATTTCTATTTTTAGTGCTGGATTTCTACTTTGTATGAATTGGCTTTGTAGTTTCCTTTTGTATTTTATAATTTCTATTATATCTTTATGTGGTTGCCATGTTTGCGTTGTTGTTGACTGATTTAGTTTTGGTTGTTTTTTTGGTTTCTTGCTGCAAATTGTATGCAATCAGAGAAGGTGTGACAATATGCATCTGAATCGGATTCGTCCGCGGCGTAATTGTTTCTATTGGTAGAATTTTACCTAAAACTTGTTGGTGTTCAATCCAATTTGCTTTTTTCGTAGTTGAGTTTTTCTTTTCCTCTATTTGTGTGAAGGGCGAGATTGAAGATACACCAGACTGATAAATGGTCACTATCAACATCTTGGTCTACTTGAAAGTTTTCGACTCCTATTGTACGAGCACAGACATAAGTCCAGTAATTCACTGGTACCGTGTGAGTACAAGATATGTGTCGGTGTACCATCATTTAACAGGACCATATTGGTATCTAATAAGTAATTATATAAAATTCTGCCATTTGTATTAGCTTGTTTACAATTAAAGATAAAATGATTGCTGTTTAGGTCTCCTGTCATTATTACATTAGGGTTATGATTATACATGAAGTTTAAGAGAACTTGGTGAGCAGTATATTTCTGCTACTGTAATTTATGTTATTTCCAGTTCTAACGTCTAAAATAATACAATAATTTGAAAAAGTGTTTTTAACTACCTTTACAATAAGTTCGATCTGTAGAGTATCAACATGCCTCTGTTGAGGTCATTCTTATTTGTTTGGTCTTTTCTAATTGTTCAGTATACCTTTATTTTAAATATATGACTTACATATAAACAGGTTTCGGTAATTACAAAAATATCTGGTTATACCTTCAATCTCGTGTTTCTCGGAAGCAGTTGCACCCTGGATATTGACATGTACTACCGTTAATTTATTTGTTTTACAGTAAGTTCAAAATTGATGTAATGATTTGTCGGAGGTATGTTTGGATCTTTTTAATTATTTTTATCAGTAATTCTGTGCAGTTGTTTGTGTTATTTGGTTTTAAGTACTCAGTCATGAATTCTGTGACGAAACTTGTTAGTGCATCCATTAATGTGTTTTCTTTTTTGTCTTAATTTGTTCGTATTATTTGTTTTGGGTCTTCGATTATTGTTATGGGATTATCATCTTTGATTTTTTGTGTTTGTTCATCTTTTTCATATGTTCTGTGACGTAGGATTTTTCATATGTTGTTGTGTTCTTCACTGCTATGGCGTGTTTTTTTTTCCTGTGACTGTGGTGTTGGTAGCAGTGGTATTTTATTTTTTATTTGTGATATTCATCTTCGTGTTTATAGCACTAAAATTGTTCGTTCAGAATTTCGCGCGAAGCTACACGATGGTTTTAAGATTGAGTCCTAAGGTACACCACTTGTAACATTAATCCAGTTTAACCGAACTCCATTTATAACAACCCTCTGCTTTATTTCATCAAGCCACTCTTCTATCCAATTAATTATTCCTCACACCTGCAGAGGTACGTGTATTTAGAAGCCATTTATGTGGCACCTTGTCAAATGCTTTCTGAAAATCCAGATAGACCAAATCTACCTTAGTAAGGCAAGGTTTACCCTAGTAAAACCACGCTGCATATCCGATATAATTCTGAACTTTGTTAAATGATTTTGCAAAGTATCTTTTATCAGACTTTCTAAAACTCTTTCCACAACTGATGTAAGACTAACAGGTGTATAATTACTGGGACAACTTGTATTACCTCCCTTGAAGACAGGAGTGACATTAGTTAATTTCCAATCTGTTAATACTTGTCCACTATTAAAAGGCTTACACAAGTTGTGGCAAATGGGTAACATATCCAATCCTTGAGCTCCTTTAAAACTTTCGAGGAAATATTATCTGGTCCAGGAGTCTTATCATTCTTTAAACTTCCCAATTTTATTTTAACAAGCTCAGAATTTATGCAGTTGCCTTGTTCAACTTTGTTTTCACCTATCAGTTGCTCAAGAGGAGGAATACTATTCAAGTTTTCGTTAGTAAAAACTGAAGAATAAAGCAGAATTTAATAACCTAGCCAATTCACAACCATCAGATACGAGCCTTCCTTTATCATCCCTCAAGGAATATGTGACCACATTAACCCCAAGAGCATAGGAGCTAGAAACCTAAAAGTTTGGATCCTGAGAGTCTGCGCTTGCTGTTATTACTTATCCATGTCCGTGCATGCATTTTTTTATGCGAGTAAACTGAAAGGAAATATGACTCCCATAGTTCCAAGAGGATAGAACCTAGAAACCTGAAATTGTGTGTCCTCTAACAGCTTTAATATTATATATTTACTTTAATATCTATGTTTGTTTCAGTTTAATATATACAGTAAAACCTGTCTAAGCCGGAAACTGCACAGGGCCGAAACCTGTACAAGCTGAAATATTAAAATTTTGCAGCATTATCTTAAGATTTCTCCTATAAAAGGCCCTCTGTATGGTGAAATCTGCGTAACGCGGACGGAAAATTATCTTTCACCTACTTCATCTATCAACAAGTAGGATTAGAACCTGAGTAAAACGGAAAAAAAATATTTTTGAGTAAATATGTTTCTTATTTATTAATAATTTCTTTAAATATTAATAAATTTTTGTTTAATTAATAATTTCTTTAAATATTAATAAATTCTCGTTTAACTAATAATTTGTTTAAATATTAATAAATTCTTGAATAATTAATAATTTCTTTAAACATTAATAAACTCTCGGACATTTTGTTACAGTAAGTATTGGTTAAGTATATTCTTCTCTTTTTTCTGCCGTCATTATTTTTGCAGTTAAATTAGATTCATGATTTGTAGAAATATATTTGTCTTTTAAGTGCAAAAATCTACTCTTTAAATAACTCTCAAGAAAAAAATAAATTCCTATCTTCCCTAATTTTAAAATTTAGGGGAAATTTATTTAATACCCTCATTAAAAAGTTACTAAATACCCTCATTTTTTAAAAAAAAGCTATTATACATGTAATATTTTAATGAATTTAGGATTAGGGTTAGGATTAAAGTTAGAGTTAAGTTTGGGGTGCTTGATATTCAATTGGATAAAGGTATTTGATAAAGCTTTGGATAAATTATATTGGATAGTCAAATGATTTTTATTTCGTGAAAGGATTGCGTTGGAATAAAAATTAGGTATTCAGTAAGGTTTTTTGATAAAATAGGGAATTTAGTAGAACTGCAATAAAAAATTAGGGTATTTAGTAAAATTTAAAAAAAATGAGGAAATTAAGTTCCTTACCCCTAAAATTTATAATTCTAATTTTAATAATAGGCTGCCGGTAAAAGTAGGAAAAAGAAAATAATAATAAAATGAAGTAGTGGTAGTTTTATTTTGAATATGTTTTATTTTTCAGATCCATGGAGAAGAAATTGAAAAAAAATTAAATCTCAAGGAAAAGTTTTATGCCATTAAAATGGTCTGTGAGGAGAAAATGTGGGAAAATGGCACGAAAAGTTAAAAGAAATTATTCGTCATTACAACCCAAAGGATATCGCAAATGCAGAAGAAACAGCTTTGTTTTTCAGAGCTCTTCCCAATAAAACATTGCAGATTAAAGGAGAAAAGTGTTCCGGAGGTCG
This sequence comes from Tachypleus tridentatus, assembly GCF_004210375.1. Taxonomy (NCBI): domain Eukaryota; kingdom Metazoa; phylum Arthropoda; class Merostomata; order Xiphosura; family Limulidae; genus Tachypleus; species Tachypleus tridentatus. The sequence continues at coordinate 145,737,007 of NC_134830.1, forward strand.
CTATTCGAAAGAATGATTGACTGCACTTTTGGTCGCATTTGCTGATGGAAAACTAGAGAAACCATCGTAATAGATAAAAGTGAAAATCCGCGCTGTTTTAAAAATTTAAGGAAGAATCAACTTCCTGTGGAATGGAAAGAGAATAATAAAGCGTGGATGACAAGTGTTATATATTCCAGGATTTTTTGAATAAATTAAACAAAAGAAAGGAACAAGAAAATAGGAATATTCTACTTTTCCCAGATAATGCAACTTGTCACCCAAAATTTTAACTTTCAAATGTACGTTTAGTCTTTCTACCTTCACGTACAACATCAGTTCTACAGCTAGTAGATAATTGAATTATACAGTGTATAAAATTGAAATACAGAAAATTGATGCTTTAGCACATTATTGCAAACATGGACGACTGTAAGAGAGCATTTGAAATGACCATGAAAATTGACGTGTTAGATGTAATTGCATTTTTAAGTCATTCAATCAAATGCGAAAAAGATAAATGCTTAATAAAGTGCTTTCGAAACTGTGAATGTATTATTGATAATGGCAGAAAAAGTGGAGAAGTTGTTTATTATGATGATTCTAGTGAAATCCAAACTCTGATTCAGAAGATTGATGCAGATGATTCTGTGAATGCAGAAAGTTTTATAAACGTTGGCAAGAATGTTTTAACAGAAACTGGTAATCTTGATTTAAAATCTATAATAGAATCGCAAGATGGTAACAATGCGAGGAAATTGAAATTCCTACTTCATCGCAAGTGTTAAGTTATATTAAAGCTAATAAATTCTATGCAAAAATAAAGGAGGAAAATAAACTTCATGAAAAGGCCGTAAAATTGGCGTTCTTTTTTAATCGCATGAGAAAACCCATTAAAAAAACGAAACAGTTGAAACTGGACACTTTCTTCAAATAAATTTGATTAAGATTTTGTGTACTTATGTATATTTTGAATGTCTATTTTTGTTCTTATTCTAATAAATATAGTATAAACAGTATAATAACTTTATTCATAAACGTCTCACTTCCTTTGAGTCAAGCGAGTATAACGTTCCGCTCAAAAATTATACATAATTAACAAAATGCATGTTCACTGTGTATAAGCAGAAAAACCTGCTAAACCCAGAAATTTTACTTGATCCCATGCGATTCCGCCTTACACAGGTTTTACTGTACTTAGAAATGCATGTAACATACATGGCCCTTAAAAGGCCCGGCATAGTCAGGTAGTTAAGCACTCGACTCGTAACCAACAGTCACGTGTTGGAATCCCCGTCACACCAAACATGCTCGCCCTTTCAACCGTGGGGGCATTATAATGTTACGGTCAATTCCACTATTCGTTGGTAAAAGAGTAGCCCAAGAGTTGGCGGTGAGTGGTGATGACTAGCTGCCTTCCCTCTAGTCTTACACTGCTAAATTAGGGATGGTTAGTACAGATAGTCTTCGTGTAGCTTTGCGCGACATTCAAACCAAACCAAAATATTCTTAAATGTGTATTGCGAAAGTCACATATTTTCTCTAAATTTATGGATTCTGGAGCGTAAGAATCAGCAGTGTACGATTTATGTATCTAAAATACCAGTATAGTTGCCTTGGCTGAAATTGTTACGAAATTTCCTCTCAAGCTTATAAAACGTAACCAACGTAACGCGCGAAGAGATATTATTTGTTTGCTACAATCAGTATACTAAAAAAACCTTGGAAGCTGTAATTGTGATAAATGCTTATTAATCAGAAAACTACAGATATCAGAGACAGGAATATTTATAGATTTCGAACCTTACGAACCGTTCAACTTCACAGAATTAACTTCGAACGTTAGTATATATATATAGAGATTGTATAGTTTAAGCTACGAAAAGTTACGTGAGACCAGACAAGTAATAAAGCTAGCTAGTATTCCCACTAAGTGAAGTGTATCTGTGTATCACCACAGAATTAATTCACCCTCCATGAACCATCGATGAAAGATTCAGTTCCAAATTAGAAGGCTCAGTATTGTTTGTAAGTTTGAAAAACTGATTATATAAATCATTATTTGTAATAACTAGTAGATAAACCGTTATTATAAATTGTACTGGTGTTAGTATATTAAAATATATTTGTGTTAAGAGAGAAAGTTGTGTGTATCAATCTTGTTGAAAATACCTAATAATTCATACTAAATGGACCCTGAGGGTGTACACCTGGATATTATCACTTATCCAAGTGCATGCGCGCATGTACGTGCACATATTTTTAATGAGGCAAGTTAACGAAGAACTACATAGAAAAGAAGTAGTTCCTGATATTACAAACAGAAATCATAGAGAAACAGACATGTATTTGCGTGTCTGTGTACGTGTATGCTGCCGTAACTCTAAAAAATAGCAAATATTTTTTTTCAATATTGTAGTTCAAACATTTCATTTTATAACTTCGGCACATACTCTTAACAACAGTATTAGGTTAACATTTTGTCGCTAAATAATATGATATAAGTCCCCCATTAGCACAGTGGTATGTCTGCGGACTTATACTGCTAAAAACCGTGTTTTTATTCCCGTGGTGAGCAGAGCACAAATAACCCTTTGTATAGCTTTGTGCTTCATTACAAACAACATGATATAAAAGCCATTGTTGGAACGCATTGGTACCAAAACTTATTGGCTTTTTCTATATATTAGAAGTTATTATATAAATAACCACTTCTTTTCTGTGTGATTTTTCGCTACATTGTATCTTTAAAAAAAATTGCGAGCAAACACGAGTCTCTGCCTCTTTGATTTCTCTTTGTAATATAAGCAACAACTTCTTTAATTAATTATAATGTTATTATTGCTGTGTCTGTCTGTATATCTGTTTGTGATTTGTTTGAGAAAAAACAAATATTGTCTAACCTGAAGTACTGCAACGATAAAATATTATAACAGATTCTGATAAAATACAAAAGAAATTTGTGATGTCAAATATAAATCTGAAATATTTAACGCAATTATAAAGTTCTATGACAATAAATTATTTTAATTGGCTGTACTTTCTTTACGGTTTTGTGTGTTTCCGGAAAATACAAAATTGATTTGTTTTGTCTGTTCTTCTATGCTGTAATAGATTCAGAATACACACATTGACTGGTGACTTAGAATATATTAACCTGATATCCCAAGCGAGGTTTGATACTTTCACTATTATGTGTGCATATATATATACATATTAGTGAAATTAAATAATTACATTTAAATGAAGTTAAATAAGTAAACAAAAACATGAGGAAGGACTGTGTTAAAAACAACAAATCCCAACCTCTGATTTAAAAAATAAATGCAGCGTATTTTGTTTAATTTTAATGTATTTTGTTTTGGCTTAAAATTTATGGTTATAATATATACATATATACAAACTACACCGCCTTCTTCCATCAAAATCTCTAACAAATCGCGTACCCCCGATGCTACAGCGGTAGGTCTACGGATTTACAACGCTAAACTTAGAGGTTCGATCCCCCTCGGTGGCCTCAGCAGACAGCCTGATGTGGCTTTGCTATAAGAAAACAGTCATACAGACTAACAAATCGCATATGAAAATTCACAGTGACATCAAAATGTCTAGCACATGTTCTATAGAACGTTGCTATAGAATTCAGTTTTATTTTCTGCTTGTCTTAAATTATAAATTATGAAATACAAAATTCGCTTTCATATCAGTTCTAGCTTCTGTAGTTGGAGAACAAAAAAAATTGATAAGATCTCATTTCATTTTGGTTAGTACTATTATGAATAAATTTCACCCATAGAATGTTGCCAAAAGACTCACATAGGCCTTATTATTTTTGGAACCGAGAAGTATTTTTATTTGTTTTATTGTTAGGCAAAAAGTTACACAATGGGCATTTGTTTTGTGCCAACTATAGGTATCAAAACTAGGATTTTAACGCTATAGCTTAAAAAGAGATGGATATATTTTATATTTTCCTTAACTTTTTATCGTACTTGTGAATTGATTTTATTTGTTATTATTACTCTGAGCCAGTAATAAAGATGTCTTAGGTAGATTTCACGTGCAGCCTGTTGTTTTTTTGCTCAATGAAATGTAAAAGAAACTTTGTGTGCAAAATTTTTCTGCTAAAAGAAAGTTCAGTTTGTTGCTATTTAATGATATCTTTAGCATGCTTTCTTTAGTCAAAACGTTGAGTTCGAAAGCCATAGGGCAAAACGGACATTGTATAGAGAATTTTTAAAGCTATTTTCTGAAATTTAACCGAGTTGAGCTCAAAATATGTTAATATAATTCTGAGGTCTTTAAACTATAATATACTGATTTATTACGTACTGGACATTTGTGTGCGATTTATAGTGTTGGATGTATAAGATATTTAGAAATTTATTTAATGATCATTTAGTTTTTACAACAAAAGTTTCAAAAGTTGATTATTTTAAAAGCAATAGTTGTAACAAGTTTCGTTGCGTAATTCTGTACGTTGTGTGTGCATTTTAATTTTTGTACTATGCTTTTGTAATATATTTTTTTTCTATCGCGTTTTATAAATACATATGGATAAAACACGTTAGAAAAAGTTAAGATAGTGAAGTTGACTGCGTGATTGATAGTTTAGCAATAACAAACAATATATAAAATGAGTTTTATAGTGGTATTGTAACAACAGAAATAAAATAGTATTTGTCAAGTCAAAGGGTTTTCTAAAGTATTTGAACCAGAAGAAGATAGTTATTCAAAGCTCTAGATACAACAGTGATAACCAATAATGTAACGAGTTTTTGTACTTGTGGTTGACCTGTTTTGAATATAATGTTTTGAAACAAGTGGATTTTATGCTGTCTATTTATTGTTGGAACTTATTGCCAACAAGTCACAGGCACCTACTGTAAAGAACCCGTACCCCTATAAACCTGACATTTGGCGAGTCAGGAAGGCTTACACAGACGTAAACGACGTTAAAACAACACGTGAACGGCAGCGGAAGTAGACCTATATACGGACAGCTGTAGTGATGACGAAAACAATGTAGATATTATAATCACGCTATATAACCATTTGGCTGATTTTGATAAATGGATCATAAGAGGAGAGCGACATGGGTTAAAAAATAGCGATCTAGTACAGTATTAAACAACAACAACAGCAATCATGAGAGAGATAAAACCGTAGGCAGAGAAGAAAGGATAAAACCAGACTGAAAGGACCCAAGAATGAAAGATTCGCCCTCGGGCAGAGCTGGGATAATCGTGAGGTTGGCAGTCTGTCTCAGCCCACTTCTCACAAGAAAAGGACTATACATGTATGCAGGCATGATGACAGAAGAAGACAAGTTAAAATTGGCCTTGCTGAAATGATATGAACTTACTGAAAAAGTTTTTTTTAGAAATTCAGAGAAGTCAAACCTAAGACTGGAGAGACTGTATTTCAATTTGTAGCGCGCCTTTGACGATACTTCACAAGAAGGACTGATATGGCAAGTGTGAAAATAATTTTGAACACCTGGCAAATTTACTAATACGTGAACAGTTTATGATCACATCCTCAAGTGCACTGTTCCTAAAAGAGAGAGCACGAAAAGAAGTGGACAACATGATCAAGCTGGCAGAGCAGTATGTGAAAAACCATGGGGAAAGTATAACTGGCAAGTCTAAGAATAACCAGTTGAAGAGTGAATAACAAGAAACAGAATACCACCACAGCTATACATGATCTAGAAAACTGTTGTTTGGTTTGAATACGGTGTAAAGATACTCGAGAGTTATCTGTGATAGCCGTCCCCAATTTATTGGTGACACACTAGAGGGAAGGCAGCGAGTCAGTAATACCGCCCACCACCATTTCTTGGGATACTCTTTTACCAAATAATAGTGGAGTTACCCATGACAATATAATGCCCCATGGCTGTAATGGCGAGCATATTCAATGACGGCGTTTCAAACTCAGACCTGAAAGTTGCTAGTCAAGAGTCATACCTATTATACCAGGAACTATGTTAATTAGTTAATTAAAATAAGAACAATAATCCCAAAAAAAGCCAGTATTAAGAAAAACAGCGATTGTTAATTATCCTCAAAATGGAATACAGTTAATATTTTATGAACTTAATAAAACTTATCAAATACATTTATCTTTCTAAAATCGTTTCTCTGCTATATTCTTTACATATTTTCTCCCAAAGCATCAAATTATGAATTGTCGTAATATTTATAAGTTCAAAAACATCTTTAAGAATTTCGTTGACGACTAATTTTCCATAATTTATAATAGTTCATTGAAGAACAATAGATTAAACAATACCTTGTAAAGTGTTCAAAACAACTTTCACCACAACATGGTAGTTCATACTTGAACATCGGCCTAAACAAGCGAAACTTTTACCACAGTGCGACACTCACACACATACCGTTAGATAAAATATCAGATATATCAACTTTATATTTTATTATTTATAATTTAATTTTGTGTTTATTGTTTTATTACTAGCGTAAAAGTCTGTCAAAAATGACGGGAAACACTGGAAACCCACACTATTCGGCATAAAACTGGCAATACATGAAAGAAATAAAAAAACGAAATTTACAATTTACTTTTCCAGGAACTTGCTGGAATATTAATCATGGTCTCTTGTTCCTAATCTGACAAGTAATAATGATTCCCTGTCTTCTGGCAGCAGCATTCATACTGTCAGCTACTCTTTCTTGTTTCTCAACAGCAGTCTTTGTAAATATCCTAGTATGCTTTATGTATATTCGAAAACAATATAAACATGTCTCACATCTCTAGTTAGACGTAAGTAAAACGAATTCTTCACTCTATGGAGATCACAGGCATATCATAAACGCTACATAGTTTTCTTCTTGTAAAAAGTCCATGTAGGCCTATTAACTTCCTTTAGTATTTCAATTGACAAAATGAACTATTTTTGTCTATTACTATCACTAAATTATCTGAGCATGATTCACTTACGTTTCGTCGAGCTACTACAGTTGCATTCCGTATTTCTAAACTCGTTTGCTTCTTCTTCGTATTTAGGCTTACTTCCAATAAACGTCTACTTTTTGTCAAAGTCCGCACAGGCAGGCTCAATTACTTTAGAACTTTCTTTGAGGAAATAAACTATTAATTTTTATCTCTTTCGACACCTTTAGTCTTACTATAATATATATATATATATTTCAACCGTTGGGCCTATATTAATATTTAGGCCTTTCTTCTCCGTCCGTGTGCCTCTTTTACGAAACTTTATTTCGATTTTTCACTGCTCTGTCTTTCTATGTCTGCCGTTTTACGCTCTTTTTATGCAATTATACGATTGTTACTAAATTGTCTGCTTACGATGTATTCTCAACATAAATTTCAAATGACGTTCTGTAATCGCGACAACAATGAGTACCACTATTACCGAATTACGTACCTAAATTTGTTATAACATTTATTTCAGAATAATTGCTTTTAGCTCTCTTGTTATGAACAAAACAATCATAAAATATTCACTCATGAAATAAATAAATAGATAATATCTCCACTAAACAGTCTTTTTTATCATAACAGTTGTTCATTCTAAGTACTTTAAACTCTTATTTTGGACAAAACATGACCGCGGTTTTTGGTTAGAGAAAGTTAATTATCAAAGCACGTAACCTAATCGAACTTGCAATAATTTAATTTTTTAAAGACTTACAAAGTATATTTATATGTATACATACAAACACACTGTACTGCAAGAAATTAAGATAAATAAAATATCTTATTTCTTAAATTTTAAAGTAGTTTACAATAAGAGAAGAAATCAAATTATATTGATTTATTTTCTTTTGTTCTAAAGAAGAACACGAATTTTACTGTGTAAAGGATGTTTATTCAACATTTTGATGCCTCAACGAAAGGATTTTGTTTTATGCTAAATCAAAATGGTGTGGCTTTAAAGAAATAAAGCGCATGTTTAATGTCAAATTAAAATTTTGATGTAAAAATAATTAAGTCAGACGGAATTCATATCCAGTTTGAAAGATAAGGTGAGAGGGGGGTTAACAGAAAACTCACATAAAATGCTCTTCAGTCTTCACTTATTTGGTTTATTACGGCAGAAATTATCAAGATTTCGAGGGTTTAACCGATCTATATTTTATAACTTGAATTGCATCTACTGTAACTTTTGTAATATATGGGTATATGCCTGGTTTTAACTAAATGTAATCTACATGCAGTATGAAGAAAAAAATGATGAGGTACATCATAAAATTGAGACAAATCACTTTAAACTACGATATTTCCACGCAATAAATTTTGTTATTTTAGCTATTAAAGCAATCCCAAAATATATCTTAATTAGGAAATACTCATCTAATTAAGAATAACTATGCGTGTCTTTACAACATCAACGAAAAATTTAACTGACGAATGCAGGTAATAACAAATAATATGAAGGTGTGTGTGTGTGTTTTTCGATAGCAAAGCCACAAAGGGCTATCTGCTCAGCCCACCGAGGGGAATCGAAACCCTGATTGTAGCGTTGTAAATCCGGAGACATACAATAATATGAAGGAAAACACACATGCGTTTAAATGCGTTTCTTTTCTCTCGATAATATTATCTAAAATGAAAAGGAAACCTAACAAAGTTCAAGATTACATTAAAATAAAAATAACATTTTTATGTTATTATTATATTTTTTAGGTTTACGAAAATAAAGATGTTTCTTTGTTGTCGCTATTGCAAATTCCGTAATATACATTCTAGATAATCTATAATATTCTAAATGTCAATATATGTTGCAATAAATTGCAAATTATACGTTGAAACGAATAATTGTTATAGGTTATTTTATCTTCGCTCGAAAATTCATTAATTATATCAATATTATAATTAATTTGATTTAATTAGTAATAGAATAAAAACAAAATTTCTATCAATATATTCTTGAACTTACTTCGTATAAGTTGAAACGTAAAGTTGTTTTGCTAATTACATCAAAGTTTGTTATGAATGAAAACGGAAAGCTACCCATTATTTATAGCATTGTATTAGTAATCTTACGAATTTATAACTTTTTAAAATTGCATCGTTTTCAGTAACCAAAAAAACCAAACAAACGAAAACGCATCTCTTTCTTTAACTTCTCCAAACTGTCAAACCAACTTCCTTAGTCTAAAAACGTTTCTCTGCTGTTTTGTTTTTCATGAAGATTTAAGACTGCTAATGTTTTAAAAAATACCAGCTGATAAAATAGTATTGTAAGAGTAATAAAACTTTTAAAAATCATAAACTAGCTGTTCTTACCCGGGGTTACCCGGGTGTTTTTTGAACAGAGGGCCATTGTATAGTTATTCTTAAACAGAAAGAAAGAACATTTCGCTTTTCATCTAATAATACGCATCAAATGGTCATATTTCTATGAGATAAGTGGTTTAAGAGCATAAAAATAAAATAAAATAAATGATATCGTAGTTCAAGCACCCCCTCATTAACACTTGTTGCGATGCCTCTGGATAAACGACATTTTTTGTTTCTAGTGGAGTTTCACTATTACTTTTGTTTCTTAGTTTTACTGCTTGTAAGTAGCAATCAAAATTGTTTTTCATTTTTTTGACATTTTACTCTGAAGTATGTAATCAAGGTCAGAAATATTTATATCATGCAACTCCTGTCCCAAAATGAAGCGAACAAAAACCAGTTTATTTTTACATAAATTTTGCAGGTTCAACTTGTCTATTCTATAAAAAAAAAAAAGAGTTAATCTTGTTTGTCTGCTGACAAGACAGTGTTTCGTGGATTTTTTTAGTCTGACACTACAGCGGCAACACACATCTTTATAATATACACGTACATGTTTTTGGCGTTATTTCCACTTATATCAGACCAGAAATCCGGTCCGAATTTTGTGGATATAAATTAGATTTCAAAGTTTTCGTTGATAATAATAATTTGACATTAATCTTGAGTACGCTTATTTCATATATTTATAGACCTATTATTATAAGAAATGAAAAATGCGAACAGACACAAATTTATCTTGAAGAACGTTTTGCATCATTGTTTGTTTTTTAGCTGATCAAGTAAGAATGACTTTTATTAAAACGATTTTTTTTTATAATTTGAAAATTAGGTATTTTTTGAAACAATCACTGAAAAACTTAAATGATAAGAAATGCAATAATACAATTTTACTACAACGTTTTGATCGAAATATAGGTCTATTTTTTTATATAAGGTTTTATTTTAAATAATGACCTTGTAATAAGATTCCATAACCTAACACGCATATTTTAAAAATAGTTTTTAAGTACAACGAACAAACACTTAAACGTAATTATTTACATCAATAATGCCTTCAGTCGCACAGCGGCATGTCTGCAGACTCACACCACTAGAAACTGGGTTTCAATATCCGTGGTGAGCAGAGCAAAGATAGCACATTGTGTAGTTTATGCTCAATAATAAACAAACAACTGCTAATAATATGAATTATAATACTTTTATGTGTGTTTTTTTTATAAACCTGTTGTTATAGAACTGTTACTATTTTACTTTTTTTAGATAAATCATATATAAAAGTTTTACAATTCATATTATAATTTCCGTCAGTAACACGTTTTTAATACCTACGTGTATTTTAGTTTGGTGCATTTTTAGATGTGTATTACGCAAGTTCTCTAAATTTGTAGAAGATTCTCGAGACCAAAAAATCGACAATATATGGTTTACGTGTTTTCAAACATTTGTGAACGTTCGAGAATTTTGCCTTAATCTATATAAACCAAAGCGCCAAGAGACAGTTATTACTGGTCAACTGCAGTCAGTATACCATGAGCTTTGGAAGTTATAACTGTGATTAACGCTTATTAATCACAAAACTACATAATTTAACTCAGAAAATTTATAGATTTCGAACATTACAAACCATTTAACTTCAGCGAATTAACTTCAGGCGTTTGCATTTCCACGAGGATATTAAAAATCTTCGTGGATAACAAGTCAGCTTACGAGGTCTGTTCAAAAAATACGCGGACTGTTTGAATTGCGCGGCTCCAGTTGGTTCCAGGGGAATCCGCTTGGTGTCACTAGGTTTGCACAGATCAGCTGATTACGACGCTATTTTCCGATTGCAGATATCTTCATTTGTGTATTAGCTACGCGGTTTTAAGTGAAGTGCGATTTTTTCGTTTGGTGGATTTCAGAATGAATGACTTGAAGGAGCAACGACTCGCTGTGAAATTTTGTGTTAAACTTGGAAACTCTGCGACTGAAACTTTTGCTATGCTTAACACGGCTTACGGTGATGTTGCTATGAAGCGTACGGCATGTTTCAAGTGGCATGAACGTTTTAAGGATGGTCGACAGTCCATTGAAGATGATGAGCGTCCTGGACGTCCTTCCACGTCAACTGACGACCCACACGTCGACAAAATCAACACCCTGGTGCGGGAAATCGGCGTCTGACTGTCAGGGAGCTTGCTGAAGAGTGTGGGATATCAGTTGGATCTTGTTACGAGATTTTGACCGAAAAATTGAAGATGCACCACGATGCTGCGAAATTTGTGCCTCAGAACTCGTGAGTTTTTGGCCAAACACTCGATCACTGTTCTTCCCCCTACTCACCTGACCTTGCTCCTTGAGATATTTTCTTGTTCCCCAAACTCAAAAGACCCTTGAAAGGAAGAAGATTTGAGACAATTCCCGAGATTAAGGCAAATGCGACGAGGGAGCTGGAGGACATTACAAAAGAAGCGTATCAGTACTGTTTCAACAAGTAGAAACATGGTTAGGATAAGTGCGTGCGTTGGGGAGGAGAGTACTTTGAAGGGGTCCCAGACCTGTAACTTCTAAATAAAGTACATTTTGTTTTATGACGTCAGTCCGCGTATTTTTTTGAACAGCCCTCGTATAAGCGTCGCGAGGCAAACCAAGCTAGTTTAAACGATGTGTGATAATATCAATTCGGAATTAACTTGCTCATCAATGACCAGGACCATCGATAAAATATTCAATTCTACACCAGATAGAAGACTAAGTATAATTTGTAAGTTTGTATAACATTTTTAAACCAATGTCTTAAATAACTATTTGAAATAACAGCTATTACAAATTGTATTGTTATGTGTATGTTAAACTATATTTGTGTTAAGAAAGAAAATTGTGTGTAGCAATCTTGTTGGCAGATATCATAAATTTAAAACATATTATCATTTAATTAACTCCTAGATTAAAACTTCTGGCATATTTGAAATATTAATGCCTAGTGTACATAACATAATAAGTCAGAGACTCGTCTAGGATAAATCATAATAGGTAACAGACAGTATCTGGGGCCATCTTTTGTCGAAGTGTGAATATGCATTGAAAAATTAGTTACACTGTATAATTGGGAGTTTATCAACAACAATCGTATAGTGGCTATTTTTGAAGTGAAATTATCACAGACTGTATTTTAATAACAGAGAAGAGAAGGATAATTTATATTGTAAATTGTGTTCTAAACCAGTCTGTGTGGTCTTTGACGAAAAAAAAGACAATTATTTAAAGCTCTGGATATAACTGTTATAACCAACAGAGTAACAAACATTTGTATATACCTTTGTCTTGTTTTAATATATTATTTAAAACAAGTGGATAGTATTGTTATTTGTTTATTATTGAAACTTGTCGTCAAACCTGACAACAACAATACGGGATTACAGTTACAAAACGTCAACAGAAACTTCTGCGACTTTTTCAAACCAAAAAGATGTTAATACTTCATCAGAAGAATGTAGGTTATATAGAACACGTTAGATGCCATAATATGCTGCTATATAACTATATAAGCATAAATCGCAAAAATAGGGAGTTCGGCCGAACCCTTCTTCCCCTGGAACCTGCGTGTTTGATGAAGTTTTTTGCGCCAGTTTCTTTATCATGAAAGGTATATGTTTTGTGTATTTTAATCATACTAATATAAGATATTTTATCAACAATTAAAGTAGATGAACAGAAAATATTCCAAATTTAAATTGTAAAGTATTCCAGACCTATTTTTCATTTTTGAAGTTTTGCTTTCGTAGGTACATAGAAACAATTGAATTTACATCTTTTATAGAGTTATCATTCTGAATAAGCTGTAGAAATGAAACGTTGGAAATAAAAAACATTTTACGGGAAGCTTTGTTCATTTTTGTTGTTGTTGTTAGTCTGTGACTAATTTTCAATATCATTTATTCAAGTCTTTAATTTACTGAATGATAATTCCTGCCTATTCATATTAGCCTATAGTTATGTCGAACTTGGTTTTGTTCTGACAGCTAATTATGTATCTCTGAATTTAAATATTTACTTCGTGTTTAACCACCTAACAATATGAGGTGAGCAAAATGGAGTCTTAGATGTGTTCTCATGGTCAACTGAAAAGATCTACTGAACTTACGAACACCTTAGCTTGAATACTCAAAATGTAGTTAATTATAAGGAATCTGTTTTGCATAATACACCTATTATTCTAACTTTTTGTTGTTAACAAAAATCGCGGCCTTACTCAGCCCTTGTAACTGGTTTGTGTTTTCTTATAGCAAAGCCATATCAGGTTATCTGCTGAGTCCACCGAGGGGAATCGAACCCCTGATTTGAACGTTGAATCTCCGTAGGCTTGCCGATGTACCAGCGGAGGACCCTTATAACTGGGATGTGCGACTTAGACAGTAAATAACACGTTTCCACATTTTCGTGCTGGATGTTACATTAAATCAAAGCTAACAAGACATACAAGTTACAATGGGTTGTTTGTTTCTTTCTATTTCAGCACAAAGATAAACAATAGGCTGTTTTTGCTGTGTCCACCACATGTATCGAAGCTCGATTTTTAGGGTTAAATTACAATGAAACGAAAGGCATTTCAACATTTGATTTAATAATACTAACATTTTTAGCTTCTTCATTCCTGATTATAGTTTCAGGAGAAATAAAAATTATGGTAGATCTCTCTATACGTGTGTGTATAGTTTATGCTTAAAAAGCTTATATTAAACTAATTAACAAACGCAACACTTCCAGTCTTTAACGGTTCAAAGTTAAATCGACTATTAAGTTTAATATACTTTAGCAACAGCCTCTAAGTCACGGGTTGATAGTGATCTATTCCCCTATTCCGAATAGATATTTCGAGCGTCATGCAGTCAACAGCTTTGATCATCTTTTGTATTTGTTTATCTTTTCTTCTTATTATTATTATTTTGGTTTAAAAAAATCATACCCTTTAATTAACTACAGGATGTCCAAAAAGTCTGTAACGATAACTGATCTGTTATGGTTTTAATTTCTGATATGTGAATGATTACGACGCTGTCAAAACATGAAGTCAGACGAACGCTGCTCCGTGACGAAGGTGGTGCTAAATTTAATGCTCGCCATCTAGAGAGAAAGAAAAACATCACATTCAGTAATGTTAGGAAGTTTCTATTAAAATTAAGGACTAGATAAAGAATATTGTGGTTAAAAATTAAATAAGTTTTTCTAATAAACCGATTTTACTTGATTTCGTTGCATATTTTACTAATGTAACTAATAGAGATACCCTTGCTGTTAAAATAGGGTTTAACTTTTTATTTTCAAAAAATACGGTGGTATTTGTTAAATCAAAATATAATAAATCACTTCCACACGTTACAAGTTTGTGGAATTTCGCGCAAAGCTACTCAAGGACTATTTGCGGTCGCCGTCCCTAATATAGAAGTGATAGAGTAGGAAGAATGTAGCTAGTTGAACATTATCTACTGCTAACTGTTGGGCTTGTCTTTACCAATGAAGAGTGGGATTGATCGTACGTTATAACGTATACAAAACTGAAAGGATGAGCGTGCATGGTCGTGAAATTCAAACTCGTGATTCACATATTATACGTCCAGTGCCCTAATCACCAAGCCATGACTTAAATTCATTTTATTCTTCTGTACAAAGCTATACAATGGATTGTCTGTGTTTTGTCAAGAACAGGTATCGAAGTCCGAATGTTACTGTCATAAGCCCTCGGACGTATCGCTGAGTTACCGAGAACCAACATTTTAGAAGAATACTTAAAACGTGCCGCATAATCTGAAAATAAAAAAGTTATCTGTGGTAGCCAAGAGAAATACTTTACAGCGTTAATTTTTATATCATGGGAAGATACCGCGAAGTTTACATAAAATTTGATATAAGAAGTAAACTCAAAATTATCAGACGAACTGAGATAGAAGAAAACAAGTCTTCAAAGACAGTTTGTTAATAATCATTTTATAGCAGAGTTGATCTGTGTTAATCTCAAGGTTCAACCTTACCCACACCTACCCAGTCCTTACAAAATTTGGAAGGTGCTGTTAAGCGAATTATCCATTACTCGGCACTCCATGATTATTTGACTGTAAGAGTCTATTTCTGATTCGTTGCATGCTGTATGTTTAACTTTATCTGGTAGTATACTGTCTAACACTTTTTGAAATTCTTGCCAATTTGCTTTTTTGTAATCAAATTTGTCCTGCCTACTGATTTTATCTTTATGGGAGGTGAGATCGAAAACACACCATATTGGCAGATGGTCGCTGTCAACATCTTTTCCCACATTAAAATTTATTAGCTTTTGCCTCATATTGTAAGAGGTGAGACAGATGTCTAGGATATCATTAGAATTTGTTGCATAGGTAGTATGGGTAGGTGTGTTATCATTAATAAGAGATATACTATTATTATCTATGAATTGTAATAGGTGTTTTCCATTGTAGTTTGTAGAATTACATCTAATGTTCTTATGTTTGGAATTCAGATCACCTATTACTATTGTATTTTGGTTGTGGGAAAAGATGTTGTATATTAGATTTATGTCTATACACTTAGTTGGAGAACAGTATAATCCTGCTATTGTTATTATCGAGTGGTTTTCTAAGAGAATATCAACCACTATATTTTCATTGTTGCTGTTCATTGGGATTTCAGTAACAGAAAGATGGTTTTTATATAATAACATAATTCCTCTGTTGTTGTCATGATTATTTCTTTTATCTTTTCTTATTGAAGTATAGTTACATATTTTAAGTCTATTTTTAGGATAAATTAATGTTTCACTTATGATAAAAATATCAGAGTTAATATCTATTATTAAGTTTTCGATCTCGTGTTTCTTGAAAGCAAGTGCACCTTGGATGTTGATACTTAGAACTGTGAATTTTATGATTTTAGCATGTATCCTGTAATTGTTGTTATTAATTGTGGTATGTGTGGTGTTATGTGTTTTTAGCTATATTTATAAAAAGGTCGATGCTATTATTCGATTGGTTCGGTTTATTTAATTCTGTAATAAACTCTGTGAGAATGTTTTTAATTAAGTTTACTATTATGTTTGTTTCTTCGTGTTTTCTTTTACTGTAAGATTGTTGTTTTCTTGGTTGCTTGTTCTATCTGTGTTTTTGTTCTTGTAAAGTGGTTACTGTTTTCGTTGAATTTTGTTGTTTTTTAGTAAGTGGTTTTGGTTGTGTAACATTTTCTTTTAACTTTTGTGCATATGTAGTTGGTCCTGTAGTTGTGTGTGTTTGTTGTGTTATTGTGTTTGATGTATTATCTTGTGATGGTTTTGTTGTTTTTATTTCGTAGATGCGTTGTTTTATCTGTTTATATTTGTTGCATCTTTTGTAATTTGCTGTATGTGTTTCACCACAATTACAACATTTTGGTTTGGGTTGTTCTTTTTTACAAGCCGATATATGGTGTTCATCGCCACATCCGCAACACCTCGGTGTTGCTAGACATACCGCTGAGACGTGTCCATATCTTTGAAAATTAAAACACTGGGTAATTACAACTGCTGGTGTTTTTATTTGTTCGACTTGGTATTTTTGGTACCACAAAATGATACATTATTTATCAATTCTAAAACATTATAATGTTGTTCTAAATCTACTCTTATTAAATTTGTTAACTTGGATATAATTATTTCTATTTTTGTGTAAGGTATGTTAAGATTGTTTAGTCCCAGCTCAATATTCTGTTTGGTTATTGAATGGTGCACCCACGAATTACTATAGCCTTAGGCTGTGGCTTTGTTCCTGGCAGATGTATATTTATGTTACCAGGTGTGAATGCATCCTTGGGCTATTCTTTAAGAAGTTTATTTAGGTCAGCAACTCCTTGGCCTTGGACATGGACACCGCCCCTAGATAGACGCTTAACGTTTGCTATTTCGACACCTGGTTTGCATCTGCTTATCTCTGCTGCAAACTGTGGTTGGTTATATGTGCTAGGAACGCCTTCAATAATTATAGAAAATTGGGGTGGTTTTGATTTAGGTTGTGTAGCTTTTTGTTGTGTAGTTTCATTATGTACGGAATATCTTATTTTTCTTTTAGACATTACTAATGTGAAATCTTGGTCTTCATTATTTTGTTCATCTGTTTGTTTTAAATTATTTTCTTGGTTTGTTTCATTGTTACCAACAATCAAGGTTTTGTTTAAGTTATTAATATCATTTGAATTATTATTGGCTTTAGTGGAGGAAGGAACTGTCTCTACCTCGGTATGAGAAGCTTTTTCTCCCTCATCTTCATTTTCTGAATTCTCACTTGAATTACTTAGTTTTACGATTTTTCTTTTAGGTTTTCTTTTTTTCCTTGCATTACTTTCTTTATCATATTCAATGGAAGTTAATTTAGCTTTGGCTACATTACACAGAGCCAATAACGGGGAGTTTTTCTCTATGCTAGTGATTAGTTCTAATTTTGTGCCACCAAATGAACTAGACTTACCTAGTTTATTTTTCTGGCCACTAACTGTTGATGATCCTTCTTTTTCGGGAGTCATCGATGAGTTTCGAGATTCATTGGTCGGCATCGCTTTTTCTTTAGCGACCCGCACTTTCCACGACCTAGTTGGAGTTTTCTTTTATCTTTCTCCTTCAACTGGCGTTCTCTTTTTTAATGTAGGTAATTCTTTTTGTTTTGTGGGTGCAGTAATTTGACTTTGCCCAGGTAGGTGAATGTGGTACTCGTACGTATATGAATACAAGTTTTTCCTATGCCTATATTCTCTAGAGCTTGCAAACACACGTCTATGACCAGCCAATCTCTATGGATTCTTTGTTTTTTTTAATTTCGCGCAAAGTTACACGAGGGTACCTGCGCTAGCCGTCCCTTATTTAGCAGTGTAAGACTAAAGGGAAGGCACCGTCATCACCGTCCACTGCCAACTTTTTGGCTACTCTTTTACCAACGAATAGTGGGACGCCTTCACAGCTGAAAGGGCGCGCATGTTTGGTATGACGGGGATCCGAGCTCGCGACCCTCAGATTACGAGTCGAGCGCCTGAACCGCCTGGCCATGCCGGGTCTTTAACATGCTTTAATGATAACTGTAACAACTAAAATTCCTCTTTGCATCTGTGTAATTTTAAAGGCACGGATTTCATAATGGCTACAAAATCCAAATAAACGGTAATACCTGATCCAGGTTAGTTGTTTAAATTAGTAAACCTGACTCAGATTGCATTCTGATAATTTCTTTGTCTATGTGGGTTTCTATGGATGGAGGCAATGAGAAAGAACGCTGCTGCTTGCAATTAGAACAAGTTTATCCCGTCTTACCAGCCACAGAATGAACATAACTATCACACTAAGTTTGTGATGTTGTACAACCAAGTGAATATATATAATACCACAAATATCAGAAATATGCATCAAAAAGTAAATGTTAATTACAACCCCTAATTCAAAATATCGTTAACAACAAAGATACACAAATGATAAACCGATGAATTTTAATCTTTAAAGATAGAAATGTAAACTTGTTTATTTTAGTCCAAAGACATATTGGTCTAGCTGTTTGTTTTGTTTGCTGTTATGCACACGGTGATGAATCAAACACCGGTTTGTTTGTTCTTTGTTGTTGTTACAAGTCTGTAAGCTAAGTGAAAGCCCGCCAGGAGGACAAAAACATAAGAAAACATTTAATTAGTTATACTTATGGCTAAGTTAATTTTCTGTATGCAGCTCACTGTGATCAGAAATTATCATTAGTTTGAAGTTCTCAGTAATCCTGTTCCTACGGTCAAATGTAAACGTTATTTACAGTTAACAGCGTGACAATACAAAAGTAACCTACATATACCTTACAATGTTTCTGTATTCATAACAGCTGTTTTTTTCAGTTTGCATCTTACAATATTCCTATCATACAACATTAAAATATTACTTAAACTTTAAAACACTTCATTATCTCTATTATTTAAAACAAAATCGTGGTGATTTCTAGATTGTCGAGTTTTCTAGTTACAACACTTAGAATAGAAACGTACGCATTACACAAACAAGTTAGTTTGTTTGAAATGTTATGCAACTTTACACGAGGACTATATGCACTAGCTGACCCTAATTTAGTAGTGACAGAGTACAGGGAAGGCAGATATTCAATATCCTATCACTGATTGTTGAAGAGATTGATCATCTCTTTGTTATGTCCCCCATGGATGAATGAGCAACCATGTTCAGTAACAGTAATTGTGAAATATTGTTATTAATGCAAGTTTAAAGAATTACATTAAGTTCTTTTTTTTAGTTTTACTGAGCACACAATGCCAGCTATCACCATGAAAAACAAACTCAGATTTACTGATTAGCCACCAGGAGCATTTTTCATGCTCTAAATTACATTACAATAAACTTTACAAAATCCTGACAACTGGGTTCTTTTTAAGGAAATTTCCAGTGCTGATAAAACATTATACAAAATATAAGCAAAGTACACAATATAATAAAAAACAGAAGGGTTTTAACAAATGTTTGAAGCCTTACCTCTGAAAAACAAAAGGTATTACAAAAAATAATAAAAATAACCACATATTTACATATTTCAATTATTTGTTTTGTTATAATATGGGGTATGGAAAAGTCACATCCCAACATGATTTTAAATCCTACCCTTAGAGTTATTTGAAATGTATATTGTTGATATCATGTCACTCACTTGGGTGGAAGAAGTCTGAAATGAACCCGACACTCCCATGCCAATTAAGTACTTGACTTGGCCACTCTCTCTCATTGCAGCTTATGTTTTGTAGCAGATACAGCTGCAGAGACTGTTGCTGTCAACAGCTCAAACTTACCTCATCATTTAGTTGTGTGATAAACACACAATGGTTGGGGCACCCCCAAAAATAACAAGTCTAGTAGTGTAAGATTTATACTCTGCCTACCAATGGTAATGAAATTCAGTTTCCAGAGATGCAAGTCTGAAGACATACCAGCATGAACAGCGTTTTAAGTGACTTTCTCTTTTGAATCATCATAATAATTTTAAATCTTCCTGATGGAAACAATGTGCATGTGTATGCATGCTAATATTCCTGTACAGCTTGAAGATTTTAAAATCATGTGTCACAGGAAAGTGTAGTTGTTTTAAAGCTTACAATATTTTAGTAAAATGTTTGATATTTTGACTAAAGATGTAAAAAATAGTTATAATATAAATTAATTATTTTCTTGAAAAAGGAGAGAGTACTAGAAATTACAATTCCAGGAATACAAATCATCTTTTTTATTAAGTCTTCTGACTATTCACATGTTACACACTGTATTAGATGAAATATACAGGCAATAATTTTCATTCTGACTTACTGTTGTTATGATTGACCCTTCATGGAGTAAATGAGATTTTGTGAAATTATATACATGAACAAAACAAAGCTAACAAAATAAATACTATGTTTCCAACCCACCATTAACAATATTTAAAAACAAAATAATGGAAGAAAACAATATTTCTTTTTACTGATACTTAAACAATCCATGACAATCTTACATAAACAATAGTACTACATCACTTTAAAGTTTTTCCAAATACCATTTTTTCTCTTTCTCAGCAACAACTGTGGAATTTTAACAAATCCCTATGCCACGTCTCACATATTAGAAGCAATATTAAATTATTTCATAAAGTTTTGAAACTTTGGCTGCTTTACCCTTTTGATGTTATTAAAGGTTTAGAGCATTATTACTATTTTTCGTAGCACTCTAATATTATGAGTATTCTATTTTTAGTCAACTACAATAATTATATATACTTTCATGTTTGCTTCAATTAAAGTTATCCTAGCAATGAAAAACTTATTGGATATAGATTTTATCAAATAGAATATTAGCTTATCAAGGTTATTATTCATTTTTTAAATCTGTTAATCTTAAAACTCCATTAGCATTTACAGTTTATGATATATGAAAAGTACATATAACAAAGAAAGAAGATAAATCAACATATACTAATAACTAAGTGTTTTATACAAGGTAAAACTCTATATTCTAAATACATTTGTTACTAAATTTATTGAACATATTAGTTAAGAATGTTCTCATATTACAAACACTTTAGAAAGTACTTTCATACATTACTTTCTTCCAGTTTGAGTATGATATAGAGCTATAATAATATAATTTGAAACTCACTATCTTCAATTTGCCTATCAATTTTGACATTAGTCTTGAGTAATAATGAGGACTCTAATCTATTAACCAGTGTCTGTGTCTTCACCTTGATTCCTTTATATGTTAGACGATCCTATTTCTGTCTCATTGTAAAAAGACTTGATACTTCAACATTTTACTTTCACAATTTAAATGATTTAATTAAAATTATCAAACAAAATGCTTGTAATATTTATGTTTTGTAAACTATTCTTACATCTCTTATGAAATATTGTTTCATATCGATGCACTCAATATATATATATCCATAGTCCCATTATTAGATGGTGAACCATTACCTTAACTAATAGACAGTGTGTTTATGCATAAAACTAGGCAAAGTTAAAATAATTTCATGACATCTCTGGTATTTTCACAACATTTTACAAATATTATGAAATGAGAAAGGCCTGTCCAGATTACTTTCTATAACGTTTTTCCTCTGGAACAGACACAAGGGATTCAAGGTTTACACTAATATGTGTAGCATTGCAACAAAGAAGTGTCTTCATTGTTTTGCATTAATGTTTTTTATTTTGAAAACCATAAATAAACCAAGTTCAATAAAAAAATAAACACAGACAAAGTTTTACTGAAGAGTACACCATCAATCATATAAAACATTACAAACTTTCTTTCACTAAATGCTTTATGACTTTACTAAAACAAAAAACTTGAGTTACCAGTCTTGGTACAGCAGAAAAAAAAAGACATTCCTAAAATTTCTAACCAGAAGACAACTTGAAAGTGAAATATATGTATATAAAGTTATCCCTATAAAATTGTTTAAAATCATTGAGTGATGTCTGCACTGAATTAATACATTTCAGAAATCCATTTTGAACCTGTGATTTAATTTACATGGCACCTTCTCACATGACACTACAAAAAATCTAAGTTTCTTGATTTTATATTTTTTACATTTGTACACATATCAATATATTCTTGGTTATATAAAAAAATGACTTTTAGTTTTATAATCATAACTAAAATAACATTTATCACGTAGATGCCCAAAGATCTTCTATGCTATTATTGACATCTCGTAGTACATCCAAGTTTTTCAAGCTTTCCACATAAAATGTCAACTCCTGAGTGACTATCCTGTAATGAAAGAAACAAAAACAAGTAGTTTGCATCAGTTTACACACAATTATTGTTGTAGTAAAGTTTGAAAATAATATTTATCAATACAACCATACAGAAAACACTGAATCATAAAATACACAATGTGTAATCTTGGATCAACTTCTGTTTACTTAAGATTTTTTTCTTATATGATTATAATAGAAATTAAACATTTATAAGCAAGTAATATACATAATTTGCTACTGAGCATGTAAAATGTTTACACAGAAAAATAAATAATTCAAGTTGCAGATTTTGTTCATAACAACATTTTTTTTGATATTTACAGCAGAAGTGTACTTGTTATTATTTAACTTTTCTGCTTGGGTTTTGTTCAACATGTAGGAGCACAAACAGAAACAGATATTATTTAGAGAACACTACTTCTACAGTGCTATATAGTTTATAATTAGTTCACAAAACCTTTGAAACATAATAATATTTTACAAAACTTCTACTTGTATATATTAAAATAAAGTACACATTCTGTATGAACCATGTTTGAAACCTATTGGCAATTTTTATTTCATTACTGTATAAAGAAAGTACTATTCGAAAGTTATACTCCTCATAGGAGTATACATAAAGTAATCAGCTGTAACTTTACAAATGTTCCAGGTTGCAATACAGTTCACCATTTCCCATTTACTACTATTTAGCACAACTTTCACTAATACTTTATTTTCTACCCAGTATGCATGTTAGTTGAAAACAAAACTTTGGATAACAATTTAAACACTACAAAAAGAATCACATAGAGAGAGAGAGATAGAATACAAAAATTTATAATGCACTCATAAGTTTAGAGTCGAGAGGGCAATACTAAGAAACCAACAGTAGATATAAATAATATCACTTAGAGAGAAGATCAAAGAACTTCTGTGGAAGATATCACTGTGGCCAAAGTTAAAAACACAACAAAATAACAAGCCTGGTACAAATAAACTTTGACCACACACTTCAAGGTAATAGTAGATAAACATTTTAGTTAACTTATATAGAAAATAACTGGAAAGTAACTCAACACTGGTATAGAAAATAAACAACAACAAATATTATATTTTAAAAACATGCAAAAGTAAAGTAAGTAATTTAGCAAGTTACAGTTCTCAAGTATAAACCTAAACAAAACAGTGAATGTGAAAATGCTTATTCTTCCCACACCTTGAAAATTTTAAGATTAAAAAACCTATAAAGATATCTTCAGGATAAACAGTGCAAAAGAAATATTCAGCATGATAATTCACTATCCAAGGCTGCCCTTGGATCTGTTTTACTCATTGCCAACCACACTTAGTTTGATGGTCATAACTGTCACACTCTGTAATTTCTGTTGTAACAAGTTGCTGCCAAAAAAAGGTGAGACAAAAAAATCCTTACAAATTTTCTCATCTCTTTACTATAAGTTGAAATTGGCTTCTGTGATACACAAGACCATTGAAGTTACATCAGATGTATATGGTTGAATGTGAATCTAGTTTCTTTGAATATCTTTCTGATGTAAACAATTGCTGATTTTGAAGTTGGTGGATTTTTGACTTGTGAATTTTCATAATTTAAAATTATTTCTTATTATCTTGGTAAAAACATCAGGAAATATCCTGCCTTCATCAAAATTAATTTTTAGGTTGGAAGTCTATTTTGTAAATATAGTCTGACTTGGAAAATGAAGATGTTGCTCTGGATTTGTTTGGAATGTGGTTTCTGGAGCTCAGAGTTGTCCAAAATGTTCTAATGTGTGAGCTTTTCCATTTACATGAAGTTCACTGAAGGTTCTTTTCTTTAAAACCCTATGTATACCATGTTCATCTGTACTGAATCATATAATACTCTTGCTGTATGAATATTTCTCTTCAGAAAGACTTTCTGAAACATTTTTTAAGCAAAGTTACAATAATATATTCAAATCATCCAAACAAAGTGTTTATTTAACCCTCTGTTAATGTGCATTAGTCATAAAATAAGGTGAAGGTTCAGGAAAAAGTAATAAAGGTCAAAATATTGATAACATTAAAATAAATAGCTTTAGGTAATAAAACAGGCAATGATATCTATTTTCAAAGTCATTATTTCTTACATACTTCATACCATTATTTAACTTTATGCTGTTTGAGCATAAGGTTACTAAACTTTGAAAATGTGTTTTTTACTGCTCTATGTAGTGTCACTTTTATAATCTCTGTATCCTACTAAGTCTGTAATATTAACCCACACTGGTGACAATTACTCTTATTATACAAACCGTATCCAAATTACTTTCAATGTCACCTACCCTTGTTGTGGCCCTCCATCATTATTTTCTGAATAATCTTTATCCTTATCTGTAACCTGTTGAGATGACCCTGCAGAGCAACTCTAAACTTCAAGTTAGCTTCATAGAAAATATCTTGTAACTGGTCAGGAGGTAAAAGGTCTGCAACTGCTTCGTGAAGTTTATTGAGTTGTTTTGAAATTACTCGAAAACAAGGTGAAGGAACAGGTGCTTTAACTTCCCACTGTTAAAAGCACATATTAGTTGAGATAACAAGGTTTGAATAATAGAAGCAAAAAAATAGTATCAAATTCCAAATTAAATGTTATCTAGAGTTTGTTACAGTTAAAATCCTCAAAAACAAAATCTGGGGAATTAAAAAAAATTACTTAGTTTTTTCATATTTGAATTAACAAATTAA
Organism: Tachypleus tridentatus; assembly: GCF_004210375.1. Taxonomy (NCBI): domain Eukaryota; kingdom Metazoa; phylum Arthropoda; class Merostomata; order Xiphosura; family Limulidae; genus Tachypleus; species Tachypleus tridentatus. The sequence continues at coordinate 145,762,228 of NC_134830.1, forward strand.
TAAACAAATGATAATATAGAAACAGACCTAGTACAGGTAATCCAGTATATTATAGATTTTGTTTTCATATTTACAAGTAACACATCAAACTTTCCAAGTTATATACTATACTTATTTTGAAACCCATAATGATAATGTAAGACGTTATATTACACACAAACGAGCCATGTCACACTCAAGTAGACAATCATTCTCTTCTTTCAAGAGCAGCTATTATCTATACTTAAAAGAAAAAAATGTATATCATAAATTAATGATTGCATGGAACATTCCCATATAACTTCCTTAAATTTTGTGGATATAAACTGTTAATTCACACTGTAATTATATGAAAACAATCCATCAAAAGAGGTCTCTAAGGGGATGAAAGATACAACGTTAATTAACATTCACACACTGTGTAAGTTTGTATTCACTACTCATAAGTATGCTTTCATAAGAAGTCAAATTCTACAAAAATGTATGCCCTGATTCATCACTGGTTATTTAGTTTTTAATTAATTTTACATTTATTTCATAGAAGTGTGTGCTTATGTGGAACAAAACATGGAAAAATGAGCAATTTTATGTTGTCCTTGTGAAGTTTTAGTTGTCACTGTCATCACAATACTTGTGCTATACCTCAATATAATTTTAATACGCAATCAAAACAAGGACTCTATTTCCGGAAATATATTTTTCTAGTATTTCAAGATTAAAGACTTGATGAATTACATATCTTTTAGTATCACTTTAAGACTATAAGTTGAAATAGTATTAAAAGATATAAATTTATTAACAATAGTCATATCACACGAATTTTACATAATCATACACAGATTTTTCCTTGTATCTTCTAGAACATATTTGCTCTTACAATGCCAGTAAACAGAGATTGTTTCTCTGAATTCATAACCATATTATACAGGTATGATAAAACAATCATCATCATTTCCTTGCAAGTTTCTTTCATTGGATGCACACCATGAATGCCCATGTTTTAAACTCAGTGGTGACATTAAGTGGAAGTTCCACATATGTAACTGAAAATTCAGTGTTGCAGTCCATGTCACAAATTTGCAAAAGCTAATCAAAATTGTTCATAGCTCCACTCTTATGAGAACAGCCCCCCACTACTACAATGGTATGTATACGGATTTACAACGCTAAAATCAGGGGTTCGATTCCCCTCAGTGGGCTCAGCAGATAGCCCGATGTGGCTTTGCTATAAGAAAAACACACAAACACACATTATGAGAACAGTTTTTTTTTTAATTCTTTGATAGATTGTTTAGGCACAGTATTCATGATGAAACTTTGTAGAATGAATGACAACTGCCTGTTATGGAGACAAAAGTGTCGAAGACGATGTTTTGAGAGTCTTCCGCCTTTTGTCTTCCTCTACACTTGTGTCTCCACAACAGGCAGTTGACGTCCATTTTACAAAGTTTCATCAGTTTTTTAATGATGTACACAATCCATACAAGCTATTATATAACAATATACGTACTTCTTATTTATATAGAAGTTTTTTTATGTATGATTTTAAAACATTTTGAAATTAAAAAAAATGTAATTGAAAGTGATTGCTTTCTTCTCAATACCGTGTTTCTCCCGATAATAAGACCTAGTGTGATTTTTGGGGATAGTTTTAATATAAGCCCTACCCTTAAAATAAGCCCTAGTTAAGAGTGGCAGGAAGAGGAAAGAAATAAAAAAAATTAATTTATTAATTAGTTTAATAGTTAGTTAATTAGTTTGTTTAAGTATTGATCAAATTGAGTTTCTAAATGTTTTTCGTAATTTCTATTTATTTAGAGATCTTATAATTTTTACTTTGTAACTTCATTTTTTTAATGTATCAAAATAAGACATCCCCCAAAAATAAGCCCTAGTGTCATATTTTGGAGTGAAAATTAATATAAGCCCTGTCTTATTTTCGGAGAAACATGGTATTAGGTTTTGTTCAATAAAAACAAATTTTTAATTTCATGTGTAAAGCAACACATATTTCTGAAATATAACTTTCAAAAGAGAAAGCTGACTATTTTATATATGCTTCAAATAGTTCTTAGTTTTCAGGTATTTCACTGAAATAGAATTTGGTATTTTCAACCCAAACAGCACCTTATACTAAAATGGACTAAATGGCAAAGTCAAAGACTCAAAGTTCAAGTATAGACAACCTACATTTATAAAATACTGGTCAGAGGGAAGGTAACCAGCCAGCAGGTACCCTTAACAAAATAACAAGACCAACTACCATGGCTGAAAATATCAAATGTTTAGCAATAAGAATCTTAGATATTCCAAGCCATGACCAAGCATACTGACCACTAAGCCTTGCTCAAACTTTCATTAAAACAATGAATATTCTTACAAATTTAACCACTTTAGGTAAAAAAATAACAGAACTTCATCTCTTTTCTCATCTTTTGTCACATTAAAATAAATTTAAGATATGGAACCTACTATACAAGTAACTCAACAAATGCACTGACAAAGAAAACTGAAGTAATTAAAAAAGCTTGATAAAGTTAACTTATAAAGACTCCTTCAAAATGCTTGGTTGAGGCCTTTCTTCTGTCATGACTGTAAAACAGATCATTTAATATAAATTGTTAAAGAACTCTATTATAAGACTATTTACTTAAGTAACATGCAAATTGTAACCTATAAAGTGTTAGAATACGTTCTTAAGTTTTAAACAAAATCAGGATTATTGTATCTGAAAACTACTTTGAAATTCAACTTCTAAAGCTCATTAGCTCCAAAGTAACTTGATTTAAAGTTAATTCATGCCACTTGTAACCCATCCTTTATTACATATTCTGTCAACCTTCACTGAAAATGAAGTTTTTCTGTTAAAGTACTTACTTTAAGGATCTGGTCAAAGTGTTTGCTCATGAATTGTTGCTTGGTGGGCAGAAGATGTGTGAAATGATTCTTTACCATGGGTATAAAATAAGCCACAAATTGTAGGCACCTAGAAGCTAAGGCTGGAAAAGTATGAACAATACTTTAAAAACCATGTGAAAAAACATTATTTATATAACACCATGTGAAACTATTACAACCACCTGCACATTCATAGTAATAATTACATATTATTAAAAAACCAGCAAACTTTTTATTTTTCTGAAATAAACATTTTCCTGACCTCTAAATATTAGCAGTCGTTCAACCTACGTGTTTAAAATATGCACTAAGTTCTTATTATAATTCTTAAAACACGTACACACACACACACATTACAGTTGAAAACATTCAAACCAGTCATGCAGATAGAGGAATACTGAATAGACTGGTTTATCTCAACACAGAAAAATTATTCCCAAACTGTTTCAATTCTACATATAACTTTATATTCCCTCAGCACATTTTAGTTATAATAACAGAATAAAATATTTAATAATTAACAAAAGCACCTGGCTTTGCTATGTTTATTAGGTTGATTTATTCTAGATTACCATGTCAGTGTGTGCATTCTGACCCCATTTTAGCATAAAAGTATAATCTATATGTTTTGTTGCTTCTTTACAGGAAGATATAGAGATAACCTTCCCTCTGACTTGTCCTCCAATTTTTAATGTAAATAATAATAAGATATTTTAATTAATTGAGCATCTGTACAAGACAACAAATATTTTTCCAATTTTGTAGTTTATACATTTAATTGCTAAGCAACATGATATAAAACTTATTGTTGGAATATACTGTTACCAAAATGCACTGGCTTTTCTATAAATTAGAAGTTGTTATATACAAGGAAACACCTTTTTTCTACATAGTTTCTCGCTAGTTTGCCTCATTAAAAAGATGAGCAAGTGCAAGAATATTTCTGTGTATTTTTTTACACAAAAAGATGTGCATGCAAACACATAAGTAATAAATAATACACATGTGCAAACCCTAAGGATTCACATGCTACAAGTGCAAAATTTCAGGTTTTCTCCTCTTGGAGCTATGGTGATGACATTTCTTTCCTATGTGATTTTGTGTGTAAAACGAAGTGCATATTTATGCATGCACACAGATAAGTAATAATACCCAGATGCATAACCTCAGGGTCTACTTACTATTGGTGCAAAATTTCAGATTTCTAGATTTTTTTTTCTTGGTGTTATGGTGGTAACTTATTGTTTGCCACATGGTTTTTTGCTAGGTTGCCTCACAAAAAGATGCATTCATGCACAGGTGTGGATAAGTAATAATACCCAGGTGCACCCCTTAGTGTCTATTTAGTATGGGAGCAAAAGTTTAGATTTCTGTGTTCTTTGTTCTTGGAGTAATGGTGGTCACACACACAAAGATGCTCTTTCATTACTATAGATCATTTATTTTAATTCAGACTTTGGATACAATTTTTAGTAATAAAGTGGCAGAAAAGGTTTTGTTTGTGATTTGTTTATACAAGCAGCAATAAGACATAGATAAGGTTGTTTACTTCATCTTATCATTAACAACTGATTTGAGTTTACTCACTATTATACACAAAAATTAACAAAGCAAGAAAGGTGACATGAAAGGAAAAACTTTAAGAAATGAAAAAGAATCAGAATCTTACTGACCCTATATAGACAAATTATTCTGTTTCACCTACTTAAATTTTGCTTGAAAAGAGTTACCATACCATAAATCACTCTTTTACTTTCATCTCACTTCACTTACCTTACTTTCACTCTAAATTAAATATTTTAAAATTAAAACATGTCTATTTTTATATATTTAACATTTGAACCCTTTATTATTTTCTTCAAAGGCAAACAGCCTAAAATGAACTGCGTAAATGTATTACCTGAATAGGTAATTATACAATATGTATGGAATTAGATATTTTCAAAATAATTACTTTAATTTAATGTAAACCTTTCTATTAGAGCTATTTTGTTTTGTCTTGGGTGTTTCATTTAATGAATAACAATGTGTTAACTCTGGTAAAAAGTACTTTCTCAGCATACTCAGAAAATTAAGAAGAAATAGAGAATGAATAAATAAAAATAACCTTTTCTGATGCTTTTCAGCCCCTTCTTCAAGAAAACTTGAAGTTATTTTGAACTGAAACCCTGTTTCCATTGTTTAACTGTTGCTATATTATTATTAAATTCCTGATGCTAATGAATGCATTCACACAAAATGCACGACCAGGCATCAACACGGTTTCACTTAAAAACTTTTCACACTTTCTGCAACAAATGTTATCTTTTCTCACAGATTTGCTTAATTTGTGATGTGTGACAAAATTCAGCTATATTTAGATTATCTGTTTTTAAATTTGAGCAAAATGATAAAACATGTTCTTGTGTGGTACCTTGTGGAGCAGAACATATATATGCATAACATTTAAAATATCTAGATGGAAAATATTCAATAATTCTCCCAAAAGGTTCAAAATGATCAAGTTTAAACAGGCCACTTTGATCCAAAAGCATTACCTCTCACATACACCCTAAGAATGTTTTACTAACAGTTTTTGTTCTTTTTTTTCATAATCTGCTGTGGATTCACAGTATTTCTAATGTTACTTCATTCATTCAATGGAAAAGTCTTAATCACACTGCCGTCAAAATTCTCTACATGCAAAATGAAAGATAAGTTACTTTTTGAACCCTCTAATATTATGTAAAGAATTAAATATTGAAAAGGTACCTTAAACCTAGGTGTTACTTTCTAATTATTTTTAATGACATACTCTAGAAACTGCTGAAACTTTTCACAGTAAACAAAATAAGCACTAAACTTCATTCACCTAAATTTCTAGTTGTTATTGTTTTCAGTCCTGTTAACTGTATTGCTCCAGCTCCAAGCACTAACTGGCAAGTCTGGGAATTAAAATTCTAAAACAACAACAACAAACAATTAAATAGTAAAGTCCTTTTACAATCCTAAGCTTAAGCTAATTAATACAATTTTTCTTTGGTAATTCACTTACACATAGTTTAAAAAATATTCATCATGAAAAGAACTATTTTTCTGTGAATACTATATAACTTAGAAATTTAAATTATCTATCAAAAGTGCAAGGACAGACATTTCATAATTATCTATATGTGTTCAAACAAACTCTGCAATATCTGTCGAAAAAATACAACTATGGACTTCATTAAAAATTGCAATATGAAAGCAACCTTAGACAATTTTGTTCTTCATTGTAACAAGTTTACCAATAAATATTTGGTGTTATGTATTATAATTTATTTTGGACAAGTTTCCAATTTATCATTTTACGTGTGTTATATATTATGAATTTCAAATAACTTGGAAATTTTAAGTCGAATTTAGCAGTTAATTAAATTTCAATATGTATCAAATTTATGATATTTGCCAACATGATTGATACATACAACTTTTTTAATAGAAATATATTATAGTATACAAACAACAATATAATTTATAATAATGCTTATCACAAATAATGATCTATGTACAACAGTTTTACAACCTTACAGACAATATTGAGACTTATAACCAGTTTAGAACTTAATATTTTCATTAAAAATTCAGGTCTACAAGTAAATTAATCCTGAGTTAATACTCTCACACCTTGCTCAAGTTAGCTAGCTTAACTGTTCTCATGCTACTTACAAGCTGGCTGTTACAAGTTGTACTTGAACAGTATTACAATTGTGGAAATATCTAGAGTCCTCTGTCTATATTTGACACAAGTGTATAATATGTGACACTAATATTCATAACTACTTAGAAAAAGCTTAATAATATTGTTGAAGGCTGTTTTTAATTTAGACAATTTTACTGCTGTTTGGTCAGATGGAGATTTGATGTTATGATCATGTGGCTTAACATTTGGAACTTGTTCTACATTTTTACAACAGTTTGAGAAGTACAAAACTGAAGTTACGCTACAACAGATGATAATTATTGATTTTTGAATTTTGCAGGTAAGTAACATTGAGTGTATTATTATTTTACTTTGCTAGTAATATAAACCTTGAGACTTATTTCAGAGCCACTAGTGGGTAAAACAAAGAGAGATACAACATATGTTATGTAGCAGGCAAGATGTTAGTATGTATGTTAAACTGTAATATTAGCATGTACTGTACACTTAGGCCTATCAGCAAACATTCATTAAGAGAACATGTAGTAAAATAAATACATATATTTTGTTATCTATCACCTAACCATTTCTGAACTGGTGAATTATCACTGATGTCTTTTGTGTATTTTCTTCTCAGAGTAAAAATTTACAAAATTTTGTTTCAATTGTAATGTACTGAGTAATTTAGCTTGCTGTAATATGACATCATCTTATTATACATTACAATGGTGATACAAAGCATGACACTTCCGGTCTTCCCTGTAAAGTATGAAAAGGCCAACTGAACCAAGGAGAAGTGTTTTTTTTTCTTTTTAGTTTTGTGTATGATGTTTAAGTTATTGATGCTAGTTACTGTAGTGTTTGACAGTTGTAAAAACTGCTGTCTATGTGTACGAATTAAATTTCTCTGGATTTTGTTTTGGGTTTTTGATAGTTAAATGCCTACAGAAGGGTATAAGTGTATTATATCAGTTCTTGCACTGATAATTTCAAGTAGTTATAAAATTAGATAATAAAACAGTTGTTCAAGAAAACTACAAGTCAAGACTTGAGAGGTATTCACTGGCACCTCTGCCACTGGCTATAGAAAGAGTCACTATGGAGCAGAGACATTCATGTACAATGCCAAGCAGAATGAAGATTGTGGAAGATACATTTGTGTCATACATGGGCAGTTATTAAGTAAAGATGCCAGGGGAAAAAAATCTGGCACTGATTTTTAAATTTTTGAACAGTTACTTAATTTGAACAATTACACACATTTTTTGTTTCATTATAGACATTGGTAGATTATTATTGTGTAACTGTTGTAACATTAAGCAATACATCAACTATCAATAAATGACAACAGGAGCAAATATATGTAATACATAATCTATCAAGAATACATAATATATAAGTTATAACAGTTGCAGTAACTTAAGCTGGCATGAGTTAGTTGAAAATTTGGAAATTTTATTTAAACAATCTAAATTTTTCTATATAATGATTTGAACATAGACTTAATAATAAAACCATATACTGCACAATATTTATGATAGTACAACTCTTGATGCCTTCTGACAAGATTATGCACATATAAATATCAAAATACACAAATGTAAGATATGAATACATAATCTATCAAGAATACATAATATATAAGTTATAACAGTTGCAGTAACTTAAGCTGGCATGAGTTAGTTGAAAATTTGGAAATTTTATTTAAACAATCTAAATTTTTCTATATAATGATTTGAACATAGACTTAATAATAAAACCATATACTGCACAATATTTATGATAGTACAACTCTTGATGCCTTCTGACAAGATTATGCACATATAAATATCAAAATACACAAATGTAAGATATGAATATTTACAAACGCAAATCTTATTTTACTTCAAATACAAGTAAAATCCCAACCTAGCTAATCAAATGAAGCCTGATGTTAGTAGTAGATCAAAAAAATTGTGCTTATAAGGTCCAAATTAATTTACAATTAAATATATACATGTAACAATATAAAAATAATATGATTAACCACAAAAACACTGATCTGACAGCATACGTTTAAACCTGTTAACTCTTTCTGTATAAAACTGGTCAATCTGCGACAGATTTACTATTATATATTTATTTTAATACTGATGTTTCAGTTGAATTTATGTTGTGAAATTCCTGCCTATTCACCAAATATGCAGAGAATTCTTGAGTGTAAGAATCAACAACATGCTTTATGAAAGCACTACTGTATCGTCAGTATTATTGGGCCAGCCAAAATTTCTAAAAATTCACCTAATGCTTATAAAATGAAACCAAAAGAATTCACTATTACTGTTTTGCGACAGTTGATATACCATAAACCTTGGAGGCTATAACTGTGATTAATGCTTATTAATCAGGAACATCAGATATTTTACCAGGAACATTACAAACCATTTAACTTTGGTAGATTAACATTGGACAATAGTACTTTTTGAAAACATAACACACCTTAGTCAGTGAAAAACTAGACTTGTAATCTGTGTGCAATCAGCAAAAAGCTAGCTAACTCCCTGTTAATTAAACATACCTATATCAACTCTGAATTAAATCACTAATTGTGAGCCCTCAATGAGATAAAGGAAGTTCCAGATTGGGAAGAAGACTCGATACTGCATACAAGTTTGTAAAACTTTTGTATACAAATATTTATTTGTAATAACCATTATTATAAATTGTATTATTATTTGTATATTAAAACTTACATGTCTTAAGAATTAAAACTGTGTGTATCAGTAGGGGTGTAGATTTGTTACACCCGATGGGGGGGTATGATTTTTGCAACCACTTATGTGGACTGTTCAATTTGCAAATTGGTAATCTCTGATTACGTGAACCTGAAAGCTGTAAACATGCAGTCACAGAGTAATCTTGTTGCCACGATACTTCAAGGTTTCCACGTAGGTTTGTATAAGTGAGGTGTTGTGAACAGTTTTCAAGATGTTAATAGAATAAAGACAAATGTGTTACAAATTAACTGCCACATGAATTTATTTCTGCACATTGTACAGTATAAAAGATGGCCATTATACTTGACAAAATTACTAATAACTTTCATTACATGAATTGCGTTTTCAAATATTAATAAAATTAATAAGTACCCTTGATAAGTTTATATCTACTGGAAAACTGTTCATGTTGTTTGATAAAAATAATTAAAATGTCTTTGCAAACTCTTGAAAATTACACATCAATACAATGTAGCACATAATTATTCATACTTTTCACTGAAGTAAGATTCATTTAGTCCTCTAGTCTACATGTTCCCAAATGTAGACCTCCTTTGTGATGATTTGTTTATGAATTCTTTCATAAGCTCTTCTATATTTATCTTGTCGACCTCATCTTTGTGAGTGTGACAAACTGCCACATGGTTGAGGCGGCACTGAGACATAGTTGACCTTAACCACGTCTTCATCTGTCTTAATGCAGAAAAGCTGCGTTCACATTCGCAGCTGGATACTGGACATACAAGCAAAATTTTCATGAGAAGAAACACTTCACTAAACATCTACTGGCTTGTTTCATGCATTTTAAAGTAAGCATCCTTTGCACCTTTCAGAGATACTGCTTTTGTTGATCCTTTGAACATGGGCAACTAAAACTCAAGCTGTTGTGCAGAAATTTCTGGATAGAAGTTTATAAGCGAGTTGTCAATCTTGCCAGATGTGATCATATTCTCAAATGCCAGATATTGCCTCAAGTCACTGTTGTCTGCATTGAATCTAGTGGTCAGATGTTCTATAACTGTGTCCACAATTTCAAAATATTGGCTTCTGTAGTAATTTCTAGCTGTTGCAGAATGGTGTGCTGAGCCATCACTTGTGACCCTTTTAGGGGGGTCTGCAAATGCGTGGTAGTTCAACAGGCACCAGATCTATGGAAGTTACCTTTTTCTCAGCTTCATCAAATATCTTGTTGTAATTTTCCTCTGTTCTCAATACCCACAATTGCTCAACTGTCATTGCAGATGCTTCTATCATGCCAGATACTGTCGCTGATTTTGCTTGGAATGCACGGTTTAGTTCCTCTGATGCAGCTAATGGATGCTGAGCTATCAACAATCCTAAAATTGTCTTTCTTTTGTCAAATCTGTCCAGCAGACCTCATGCTTTCAATGTACATCTGATTTTTCATGTGCTAATTCACACAAAGAATCAACAATGTTACTGTAGTGATCATTAGCACATGCAATTACAGATAGACGGCACAACCAGCGTGTTGAACACAGTGGGTGGATGTATTTAACTGGACCATTGTGGCTGTCTGACGATACAATATTTTTAAAGATTGTTTTGTATTTGCCCGACCTCTGAAGCAAGACAGCAAGTCATGTGCCCACTGGATAGAATCTCGAACACATTCACAAGCTTCAACTGCATGTTGCATTATTAAATTAGCCTTGTGTACTTCGCAGTGAAAAAACAAAGCTGACGGTTGCTTCTCTTTTATTTTTGCCTGGCATCTACTGTACACACCACTCAGGTTAGCAGCTCTATCATAAGTTTGTGCTCTTAATCCTGACAGTGGTAAATTGAGTCTAGTCAGCACATCAAGTATAGTCGAGGATATTGTTTCACCAGTTGTATTGGAAACACTGTACAAACCAAGAAATGTCTCATGGACGTCAAGGTTCTCATCTACATATCGTACACATATTGCTTCCTGTTAATCACCTGTAACATCCTGAGTGCCATCAACCATTAATGCAAATATTTTACTTTGCTGCACTTCGTGTGCTATGTTCCTCAGTATTTGATGGCTGAACATCTCCATTATTTCATTCTGAGCCTGGGGTGACGTGAATGTGGTTTTCTTTGACAAGTAGGCCGTCAACTCAGGATCTTCCTCTTTCAGGAGCTTCATTAATTGCAGAAAGTTCCCCTCCGTATCAGTATGTCCACGTAATGCTAAACCTTGACGCAGTAAGAAAGGTAAACTTCTGAATATTTTGGCTATACTTCTTTTGCATTCTTCCTGCTGCTTCTTTTTTCCATCATGTAGCTGGACAGTCACTGGAGTTACATCAAGTGAGCCTTCTGGAGATATAGCAAATCTGTGCTAAGAGGAGGATTGGTGTTCGTTGAATTTCTGTTTTGCCTTTTTCCAGTTGCAAAAACCGGTGGATATGAAGGTATACTCCACTGGCCTCTCCAACTTCTCTGTAAAAAGGCCTCTATTTGCCGCCTTGGCACAATGAAAGCATATGACATTTTGAGTCTGATTGTCTAAGTGCAGCCATGGGAATTCATCAAACCACTTGCCCTGGAAGTTAATATTTTGCAATTTTGCTTTCTGTCATGGTATTAATTGTGCATCTGGATGATATGGCTTTCCACACTGTATCTGTGGAGTGTCAGATTTTTCATTACTGCACAAATTTGTTTCATAACTATCTGGTGGTTCATGATGTGCAATAGTTGCACAAGCATTTTCAGACTCGTCCTCTGATGAACATGGTATTTCCTCTGTATGGCAAGTTACTATTCCTTTGCTTGAGGTTGTTGGATTATCTGCATCTGCATTGTCACTTGTAGTACTAGTAACTGGCTTGCAGAACTGTCTAATGTTGGAAAGTTTCAGATGCTTGATTGTCATAATTGGAATCTGTTTCCCAGATGACTCAACAGGCTAAAATACAGTCTTTATTGGAAAACTCTAACGTACAACGAATGAAGATAGAACAGAATGGAAGTGGAACTGAACTGTACAATGTAATTAAGTCAAACGCGCGAACCTCACAGTGACTACCAAGCCGACTGACCATCTGGGCATCACTGGGACAATAATGTGTGCTAGTTATAACGCAAGTAATTGCATGTTTCTTGAAAAATACTTAAACAATCATAAATATATTATATTCCTGTTAAAGCTCATCAAAAGGCAAACACGTTGTGATATAATGTCTATAAGCACGTCTATTAAATAAAAACACTTATACTAGCAATACAATTTGAGTAGAGGCTTCAGGCTGTTGAAATCGCTCCTTTTGTGTTCTAATTATACAAGAAAATACAACATTTTTTACTATCTATGATAAGAGAATATATTGTTCTTTTACCATAAAGCACCAGCACTTTATTAGAGGGTGGTGATAATCAGAAATTTCATGGATTAATGAGGGCCACAAACACAGATCTAATGAGCCCTGTTGTAAAATCGAGACTCAGACTTAAGGGAGCGGAGCAGAGGGGTGTGATGTAGGGCACGTCTGGATCCGAGCAGCCCGAACCTGTTGTTAACTGTACACAAAACGTACACTATGGTCAGTGGCTTTGGCAGCTAAGGAGAGTAAAGTGTTTGAAAATAAAACCGACTGGACATTCATAAGAACAAATGGCATAGGAAAACCACACAATATACACACAAGATTGATGCAGCTACAAGCTACAAATGGCCTGCCAGATCTAGATCACAGGAGTTTATGTTTGGGAGTAATATTTTCGAATTTCATGCTCTGTTCAATCTGTTGTGATTAAAATATTACTTAATCTTACACTACGTAGAAGACGTAGGTAGATTCTGTGATTGTGCTTGCAAGCCTAGCATGTATACTTAGGCCTACTGACTGATACTTACGAACTATTGCTTATATTGAAAAACTTAGAAGCATGCCTATATTAAAGATGTACATTTCGGCTACTGAAAAAGCCTACATCTAGGCCTAATTATGTAATTTGATTGGTAAGAACACGAGAATCACAAGAACAAACACACAATTTGTAGGCCTATGATGCAATAAAACAATTCAACAGACTGAACTGTAGGGGGGGATGATTGTATGCACCACCACCTATATTAAAGATGTACATTTTGGCTACTGAAAAAGCCTACATCTAGGCCTAATTATGTAATTTGATTGGTAAGAACATGAGAATCACAAGAACAAACACACAATTTGAAGGCCTGTGATGCAATAAAACAATTGTACAGACCAAACTGTAGGGGGGGGTGATTGTATGCACCATATCCCCCACCTAAAATGAAGGGGGGATGTATCCCACCCACCCACCTCCCCCAGTATCTATGCCCTGTGTATCAGTATTGTTGGAAAACATCATAAATTTGAAACATCTTTACATTTAATTAACTTTTAATTTAAATTATAATCTAACTCAGTTTCAGGTAACATAATAAATTAGGGGCTCATCTGGGATAAATCATAATACTCAACATAATAAATTTGAGGCTTATCCAAGATCAGTTGTAACAACCAAGATACATTGGATGTGTGAAATGACACATAATATGACGATGAATGACATAAATGCATCTTCACCAAATCTAGCAAACTTTTAGCAAACACTATAAGTCCACTGTACATAAACAGATGTTTTAACAAGTATTTTTACTAAAGCTTTGTCTGTGAATTTTTGAAGCCTTTATTGAGTCAGTCAAAATGATGAGTAATTTTTATGCTAAGAATTTTCATAAGAATTGAGGAATTAATAATCTGTTATTTTTTTATTTTATAACACATATATAATCAAATTGTCATTGTGCACTGAATTGAAAAGTTAAAAACAAAACACAAAATAAATAATTTTTTCTTCTGTTTTGAATGTAATATTATCAATTCTTATTATATTCACTATTTCAACTGTTAACCTTCTTAACATCTTTTAAGTTTAAAGTTTCATTGCCTATACTAACATCTTCCATCAAAAGAGACAATTCTCAGCAAGAGCTAATTACACGTCATAAACACCACAATCAAAGTATGTGATCCTTCTGACCATCAAGAATGTAAGCCATAATTCTGCTAGATTCACCTTTTTTTCTTTTTTCTTTTCACTATTTTAATTCTAAAATATATATGACAGCTCCTACATATTTTAGGAAAGAGAAAATGCTCTTTATATGGGTTATAAACATGTTCATCAGTCTTATAAAGAACTATTAGCAAAGAATATAAAAATACAAACAAAGAGGAGAGGGATTCTTTGATGAATTGACAAATTTATTGATATCTCAGAAAATCAAGAAAGTAAGAAGTTGAAAATTTGAGCTTGTAATTATATATAATTTGTGTTTCTAGATGCTTGGACACTGAAAATGATGTTAAAAAATATAACATTATGTGGGAGAGGATAGTGCAGATGTGTTATATGACACAAATAATAGAGACTAAAAAACTGTTTTAACTTTTCCTTTTGAACTTAAGAAATCTTAGATAATATAAAAACCTGAATCATAAATTATGTTTCCATGCTAAGTTTACTGACTTATTTTGGTAATAAAATGAATTAGATTTTGAATGAAATGTTGCAAAACATTATGACATGAGCAAGGAGTTATCAATAACAGTATAAAGTTGGATTTAAGTGAAAATTTATACAATTCATGGTGATTACAGGCATTAAGTAATTAGATGACTACCTTTATTAGTGATGGTACTTTATCAACAATAAACCTATAACTGATGCCACATCACATCATAAAATAACTTATTTAACCTACTTTTAATCCTGTGAATCTTAACTTCTGATATAATGTCCCACAAGTATGGTACAATTTTAAAATTATACTTTTGCATCATTTAATATCAATGGTTCTCAGGATGATGAAAAATAATAGTTTCAAACTCATTATTATGTTTTAGTAAGGATCTATAATATAGCAACTTGTCAACTGTTGATCTTACTTTTATGTGCCAAATTAAATTAACTAAAAGATATCATTTTATTTATTGGAAACAGACTTCAAGACTACATCTTCTCAAAAAATAACTTTTCACAATCTTTCATTGCCCTTTAATGCATTGAAAAGAAGTTTTCTGGCTTGATGCACTAGCCTTTACAATCCATAGGTTTAAGTTGCTCATTTATTGTGTATAAAACATGTGACAACTTTCCACCAACAGGAGTACAATACACTTAGCGAGAACAGCTGTCTCCCTCTATCTACTTGATGTGAACCTCACTTTTGAGACTAGACTCACAAGAAATAGAAGAACATTCAAAGTGGGGAAAAAGAGTAGGTAAGAATCTATCAGAAACCTAATTTCAATGTAAGAAAACACCTTGTTAAACAATACGTACCTCTTCACACACAATAACTGAAATCCTACCTTGAGGAGGTTGAGGGATCTGTGTAAAATAAAATGAGACATCCTGTGAAAAAATCCACAGAGAATCATAGAGATGTGTTCTGTAATAAAATGGAAGCACACATGAGGGAGTCCACCCCACTTCTGAAACAGATATATTCTTTGCCCTTGAAGAAGTAGAGTATCATCAAATAGATAGCATTGCAGTCTTGAGCCAGTAAAATAATGACCTTGGAAAATAAAGTATCATGTGTAAATAATCAACGCCAGTCCCATTCTATCTTCAATCAACTGTACAAATGTGATTTGAAACAAACTGACTCTAGTAGGAAGGGTCACAAGTATTATAAAGAAAAAAAATGGTAATTGAAACCCACATGGAAAGCAAACAGCCAGTTCACAAAATTATGAAGGTAGAGAACTTGAGATATTTACTCAACCCCAACAGTATATATGAGGTTTCAGATTCCATCCTTAGTTATACAAGGAAAAGTACCTCACATAAAAAAAAAATAAAACTATTGAAACCAATATATACAGTGTATGGTGTCAAGGGCAAGCAGACCATTACTAAAATATACATCAACCACTCTAGTAAGTAAACAGAGTGCCATACTGCAAGCACAAACAACATCCACTGCACAAACTCTCAAATCAACTGATGGAGACAGGAAGTACAACAACCTAATACAGACTTATAGGGCTGTGTCTAAGCCTCAACTTAAGTGTAAGGAGTCATCCTGTAACAAGTATTACAAGAAGGAAAATAACAATCTCACTCAATTGCAAGAGCAGGGAAGAAACATTGCATACCTGGTATTACTAGGGGGATGAAGTCTCCCAAGCTCAACTGTAGGAGTGATGAAACCCAACAAAACACATAAGAAGCCATAGAAGTGGAGTTTGTGCAAAATAGTTAGAAAAAACGGGGTTATACAAAAATAAAGCCATCCTGAAGTCCTCAAGGGGAGATGGGGGGGGAGCCAAACCACTGTAAGCAGCACGTCTCTTCTCAGTCCCAACAACAAAGTAGCCAGGTAAGTAAGTAAATGGCCAAAGAAGAGGCCTCACCAAAGTAGGTTCTGAGCAAATTGAGAAAGCGAGGCTTACCTCACATAGCACAGAGGAAGCCAGCTGCTCTAGTGGAGTGTGTTGTGCTCCTATTGGTGGAGGGTTGTTGCATGCTTTACACATGCTGACTTAGCAGTTCAAATTTATGGGATAGAAAACCTAGTGCATCATGCAAAAATATTTCTTTTCAATGCATTAGAGCGCAGTGGAAGATTAAGAACAGCCAATGTATGAAAAGAAGTACATATTGTTTGAAAAGTTGTATTTTAATTAAGGAAACTATTTAGTTATTGAATGGATATAAAGTTTCATCTCTGCATATTCCTGATGTACATTAGCAAAATGAATAATTAATCTGAGGTTCTTTTACATTGAGTGAAACTTTTCCTAAAAGATTTTAAAAAATGTGATTTAGAGCAATTTTTTGTTTCATTTTTATTTCATAATATATTTGTCTCAGACAACCTGTATGACAACTACATTTCATCTGAAGACAATTTAAACACACAGCTTTGAATAAGTAGCTTAACACACAGAAAAATAATATAATTAATAAGAGGAAGGAAAAATTATGCAACATTATATTAACTACAACATTTACTGAGTTTTAAGTAAGGTTTTAAACTAATAAGTATTGTATATATGGTTGCTGCAAGTAAAGCTTTAGCCTAAAGAGTGCTTGCTATACTCCAACCATATATATTTCACATTAAACATTATATTTCACACTTACAGAACATTTTAGTATTAAACCATCCTGGAAAAGTTTACAAAATTGTCACTTTTCTCATAGTTACAAATTCATATTCAATACTTCAGTGCTACATTTTAATAATCTTAAAGTTGTCATTATAAAAAAACAATAAACAAGTTATGAATAAACAGAAAAACAACAACAAATTCTTGTTTACCTCAGCTCGGGCAGTAATGAATTTTGCACACTGTTCATGTGCATTATCACATACAGAACAGAGCAAATCTTTCAGAGAGGCTGTAAGCTTATTGTATTCACTTTCTGATATTGTTACCTCCAGATCACTGCTTCTACAAACAGAAAATTTTTAAAAATGCATTTTCACAATGTTTATGAGATAAAATGTGAAACAAGGTAATAAAAATACTAAATTTTGTATTCTTGTTTAACATAACACAAACAAAACACAAAACAAAAATATTAATCATAATTACATGTAGCTTTTTAACCAATATAGTGTTTTCATGTACCATTCAATTGTACAAAAATTCCATTTTTCATTCAGAATGGTAACATTTTTAAACCTTTGTTAAAAACATAACACTGAATTAACCAAACAAATACAATTATCAGAGAATAGTAATATGGATAAGAAAGATCAAACACAGTTTCTGAAAATGATAATTTCTACATACAAGTGTCAATGATGAACTTTTGTGACCTATGTCTTATACAGTCTCACACAAACAAAGGTCACAAAAGTACTGTGCTATGATAGTTTTTCTGCTTTCAAGGAAAACAACTATTTGTTATCATGTTTCCAAATGACACATGAAGTAATGCCAACAATAAATGAAACTGGAAAACTATTAAGCAAGTTTCAATAGTTTAAAACTATTAGTGGCCTAGCAAAGCATGCAAGTTTTTTCACAAGCCACCACTTACTGTTGGAAACACAATTTCTTTTTACACACACAGGTGTCTACAAGGAAGACCAAAGTTGCACTAAGATAATACCTGCAATGTTTGGCTTTAAATGCAAGAAATAGCTGAAGTTAGCTTATCCTATTCACTTTGAGAAGGTCCAATAAATCTATCTTATCTATAACTCACAAATAATAAATAGAAAGACTAATGAATACACTGGGAACACTAAACATATTATTAGAAAGAAGAAAACATGATATTTTAAGTTGAATTTTACTTTTACTTAATGTGTGTATGTGTGATTTCTTCTCTTATTCTACATGAAACTTTGTAAAAAATATGCATGTTACACAAACACAGCTGTATATAACTAAAGTAATGCAAGTAAATATATTGGTGAGTCAGTATCAATTGTAGCTATAATAAGTAAGCTTATATTAATTAACAATGTCTGATAAAACCAAGCTGACTACACAGATCAAAACTCAGAATCAGCTCTATAATGAAAACAAATAATTTTACACTTATTTTACATTCTTATTAATAATCATTACAATGCTTTATTTCATCAGTTGAGTAGCTGCTGTTCATGATATTTTTAGTTGTAATCCCAAGAGGCTTATTCAGCTTAGGAAATATAGGTTAGTCTTTAATCCATATACTAAGCTAACACACAGAGTTATTCCTGTAATAAAAATATATAACAATAAAAAATAACAAAAATGGATATATACACTGCAGTAAAAATATTAAAAAACAAAGAAACTGTATTATTGTTTAATGTGTGCATTAGTTAACTATTCCCTTACTCCTCCTTGGTTCATCATTCCTGATAAGTGGTCATTTATTAATTTTAATTTGTTTCAGGAATCTTTCTATGTGAATTTTAATTTTTTTCTTCTATTTAATGCTCTAATGAATACTGTTATCACCTAATTTTCAAAGTCTTTGGATAAATCAAAGTACAGTAAACAGAAAAATCTGTTGAAATGGTCTTGCCCACTCCAGTGGCATCTGTAGATTTATACCATTAAGAACTGGGTTTTGATACTCATGGTTGTCAGAACACAGCACTTTGTGTAGCTTTGTGCTTAACAGCAAACAACATAAAATAGTGTTTACATATAATACCAGATACATATAAAAAATGTTTTATATGTTTCATTATCCATTACTGATGTAACTTCTAGCATTTAAAACTTTATAAAGTTTGTAATCGAGATAACAATAGATACAGGGGATCAAATTTATACAAGTATTTGAAGAAGTATGTGTAACTGCAAACTTTCTTATGATAGTTTTCACTTGAAAGGCAGAGCATACTGCTACAATTGAAGTATTAAATGTCACATAACTGTACAGTAAACTCTAGAACAGTTACATAGTTTCTATCATTTGCTCACATAGAACATACTGTAATATATTTATTGATAAAAAAATTTATGTATATCATAAAAATATCAATTTTATGAAGTACTGTCCTACACCTACAAAGCCTATAAAATATGTAAATAAGAGGGCCTGAAATTCATTATACACAATATGTAAATTTATAATAATATGAAATTGGAACCACAAGATTAAAATTTATCCATCACATATGAAAATAAAACTTACACAGGAACAGTCAGGTTTGTTGCCTCTGGATCAATTGTCAAATCTGAAGAGGCAGTAGTACTATTCCTGGCAGCTAATGTTATTGCATCTTGTAATATTCCATGCATTGCCTGCAAAGCAAAGCTCAGTGTTATTATCTTCTAGAAGTACATGATACAACATATGGAAAATGTTGCGACCAACATTTATAATTATCAACTATGAACTTATAAAAAAGACAATGTAATTTATAAACTGATTCATAACAGTGTAAAAATTAACTGAAGTGTCTCTATACATAAGGTTTCCATATATTGAAAATGTTATATAAAAATGTCAGATAATATATATATAATTTATGATGTATTTATTCTACTTTGAAACATTCTTTTTTTTTTTTTCAAATTACATGTGTATATAATTTCACTATGAGTCAAATATTAAACTTGAGGACATATGTACAGAAAAAAGCTGATATAAATCAAAGACAATATTTATATTACAAGTTGCTAATTTATTGTGAGAAAGCCTATAATTAAAGGCAGTGGCAAAACATCCAAAATGAATGCACCAAACACTTGAGATAAAAAAAAGAACATCACACGATGAAAAGAACAACTTAGAAGGAAGAATCTTATATGAATGTGAAAACCAGTTTATCATCCCAAGTCATAGTAAGATCTCATTGTAATGTAAATATTTTGGGTCTAGAACAAGATATCTGTTATCTTTTAACAGATAAGTCATGAAGGTGTGCCATTTATTTTTTGATGTTCACTTCCCAAAGTGGTGTTGTCTCAGTGATCCACCACCACAGGGTCTCTCACATAGCTTTAGAAAATTGATGAGACATTATTTTATATTTTTTCCAGAAACTACTATATTAAATAGAATGACCCATGAGAACTATCAAGGAAAAGGCATCTATAAAAAGATAATACCAAAGAGTGGGTGCTTCAAAAGGAATAGAAAAAAATATGAATATTCTGTTCAGCAATAAAAAAAAATTCTTATTCCCAAGAAAGAAAAACAAGATCTAAATGAATTCACACAAAAATATTTAACTTTGGCACAAGGCCCCACTGAATTATTCCTCTTTTTTTTAGATAAACCTGGAGAAAAGAGGAATAATGGTGAGATACAATTCCAAAGTAAAACAAAACAAATTGAGAATTAGAATGAAGTGAAACAAACCTAGTACATGCTACCCATTTCCAATTTGTTGCAAAGACAACAAACAGCCTAGAGAAAGATAATAACAGGTAGAATAGCCTGTACTCCCTTACATAGATGCTGGCTGGTGCCAGGAACCCAAGTCTTGGGGAGGAAAAAGGGTACCAGGGTTAAGAAGGTAGGAAAAGAAATAGAAGGACAGGTCTCTCGATGAAACCCAAATAACCCATGGAAACATAATAAAAGATCACAAAAGGATAGAAGGACTGGACTGGTCTCTGGTTAGTCTCCAGTACTGTTGGCAAATGTCCATCATTGTTGAATAAATGATGAGATGAGAAACCCAAAGGGAGACAGGGAGGTAAAATGACCAGAACAAGAAAGAAATATAGGTGTTTCATGGCTCCAATATTTGTGCACAGATTACACCTGAGATTCCAGATACATGATCGAAAAGATCACTGAAGAATATAAACAGAAAATCCCATCAAAACCAAATGTGTAAAGTGAGAGCAAAACAAAAACAACCTAATATGGAGGTAACAGGGAATCAGAGAAATGGGACAAATGAGAAAGTTAAAAAGGGTTGACCCACACAACAATAAATCTCACAATGGATAACAGCAGAGAAATCCAACAATGGGCCTCCTAAACCTACAGCCTGTGTTAGAGAAATAACACCCAAAGTAGGTAAGTGAATCTCAGAATTCACTGTAGAAATACTTAAAACAAACAAGAGATTGATGTAAATATTTGAGTGTAAGAAAAAATTTATGACTGGGAAATTAATTTCAATTAAAATATTTCATCAATATAAAGAAAAATAATAATAATGAAGAAATTCAACTTCAGAAACTAAACTATTAAAATAATGATTCACACGAAGAGCACCAAAAGAAAAAACTTCTGAGCACAAGTACTGCCAAACAAGATGTGACAGGTTGGTAGAACTGAATTGAGGAAGTCACATACATCATGAGAGTATATCACACTTTGGTGGAGAGTAGATGCATGACGATTTGCACGAGAAACATAATGGAATCAGCCAATTCCAACAGAGGAGAGTTAGAAGGTTTGGCACGTATAATTTTTGCATATAGAGGGCAACACTAAACTGCTTTGTTTGTTTTTGAATTTCGTGCAAAGGTAGACAAGGGTTATCTGCATTAGCTGTCACTAATTTGGCAATGCAAGACTAGAGGGAAAGCAGCTAGTCATCACCAACTTTTGGGCAACTCTTTTTACCAATGAATAGTGGGATTGGCTGTCACACTATCACACACCCATAGCTGAAAGGGCAAGCATGTTTGGCTTGACAGGGATTCAAACCTGTGACTCTTAGATTATGAGTTGAGCACTTTAACCACCTGGCCATGCTGGGCCCACTAAAAAAGAATGGCTATTTATGCAGGAGAAGGTAATGTTCTGCATTGGAATAGACAATTCTTTATAGAGAAAGCAATGTAATATAATATCATTTGATATATTAAAACTTTAGCTTTCTATTAGTTACATATTGTATAGTATAAAATGTCAGACAGAACTACAGGAAATTTGCAAGACAGAAGACCAAGAGAGCAGATGTCACAGTTCTCATATTAGGGAAAGATGGAAGTTGTTTTTTTAAATACTTGCTTATTTAATTAACAACTTAAAACTTATATAATAGTATAATTTGATTTATTAACTACATGTTTTGCCAAGTTTATTCATATACAATGATGAAAAAGTAGTTAAATTACATTTTGAACATTAAAAAGTCATGACATGTACACTTTGACACTAGCAAGAGGGTTAATGTTTAGCTTATACATTATAATAAAGAAACAAAGCAATTACTTTAACAAAATTTACTTACCCTAGTCAAGCATGTAGTTTAAAGGAAAATTTCACAAAATGAACAACCAACTTGACTGCCAACTACCCTTAGAAACAGAATGTTGTTTCTCAGGTATTATGGTAACAAGCATAACTGTAATTAACTAACAGTCTGAATCTTATAAGAAAATATGTATGATACCATTGTTTTCTTTATTATTTATACGTTAACTTTTTTAACTTGATTAGTGTACAGAAGTTTCACTTACCTTGCTGTGTTCTCTTTGTTTTCAAAATCTTCTTTAGCAACAACTTCTATTTTTGTCTGAAAAACAAATAATTTATCCACCTTTACTGAAAACTACATTTCAATTTGCTTTCATTTTATAAACAAATAAGAAAAATCCATTATAATGACAAAAGTTCAAGACATATTTTGCTTACACTGCACAAAATTCAAAACAAACCAAACTGCTACTAAACAGAAATATTTTAAATGAACTCATGTTCACCACTCAAATGCCTTTAAACCAAGTAGCTTTTGATATAGTTGTACAGAATAAAAATTACACAAAAAAAAGGAGATTTTAGAATGAGCACTATCTTTGGATTTTTAAAATGAATATTTTCTTGTTTGGTTAATCCAAAGCAATATTAAACAAAATGTGCATACAACCTTTCTTGGCACTGACCAAAATAAAACATTATGCACAATGTGCCAATGTATGCAATACCTAAAAATGAATAATTATATTTATTTTAAAACATAAAAATATATTTTGACTTTCAATTTTACCCAAACAAGGATTCCCAAAATTATTGACTCGCTCTTAATTTCAAATTGTTATGAAATGTACAAATTATTGAAAAAGTCAAAGAAAAACTATAAAACAGACTTGCTCGTTTTGCTCAATAATCAAATAATAAATTTCAGAACTCCAACACAATTGCTTTGTATTGTATTTATTCTACAATAGTGTTTAAAAACCTACACATAAACTGAGTTTTTGATTTAACTGTTCTCAAAATTTTGATTGACAATAACAAAACAAATTAAAAATAAGCATGCAGACCTCAAGCATTTGTTTTTGCTGTATTCTCTAAGGACCATAATTTTAAAACTGCTCTAGAAAGTCTATAATTGTGCTTTCTTTTAAACTTTTGAAGAACCAAAAATTACATCATTAAATCTCTATTGTTAAAAAACTGTGAAATTAAATTTTTCTTCACAGTTTTCTCTTGAACTGAATGTAACTGATTAATAAGCCTAATGGAGGTTTTCATAATAAAAATTATATTACATGTAGCTCCAGACAAATTAAATGACTTGAGGATTTCAGTTCACTTATTCTGTTTAAGGAATTTAAAAGGGCCAAGTATTAATACATATTACAAAAATCACATATATTTTTTTCTGAAATTTAACAAAAATGATAGACCAATTGCAATATATGCCAAAGTCTGATAATTTCAAAAAATATATATTTCTATTACAAGGTGGATGTAAAAATAGATTTTTACTGGTTTTGTACAGTATTAGCACTAAAAGTTTGTCTACTGAAAATTTTCTTTCCACTTCTTCTAATTCACTCCCATTCATAGAGTTCATTTGAGTGTCTTCATATCATATGATTCAATAAGGATGCATTATATTAACTTATTAGTGTCATATTTTTCATATTTTACATTAATTTTGCTAGAATATTAACTATATATACTACATGAAGGTCATCACATCTTATATGACAGTAAATGGCACACAAAGATTAGATGAGTGGTAATATAGATTGAACCCTATGAGCCTTGGTGCTACAAATACTAGCACCTATTTTATGGCTATTTTGATGTGTTGCAAACACAAAGCAACTAGAATAAATTTTGATGATATAATAAACATTCAAAGCAGTATTGAGATTGTTGAAATGCCTTCTATGACAGCCATACTGAAATCTAAGATTTTTTTTGAGTCAAAAAGAAATAAACCATTACTGAATTGCTTGAAAAATTAGATTATTTAAAATATTTTATCCTTATCAAAACATCTATTTGTGATGTGCTAGTTGTCCGTCGATACATCACAAGTTGTATCTCAAAACAGTTTTATTTTCCCAATATGAAAAAGCACTGTTGATATAAAGGAAAATTTGTGTATGCATACTCTAATAAGTTGCAATAAATAATTCTAGAAAAATCAAAGTGTGCTCATATTATTAATAAATGTAGAAATTTCGATTCATGTTCGACCAACATACAGTTACGACAGAAAGTGTTCGTACCCCTGCGTCCCGAGTGGTTTTTTGCTCATAACATAAAAAGTATCACACCTACATAAATTTTTATGTAACTTAAACGACAAATAAACTGTTTATAAACAAATAACCAAAAATACAAGGAGCAGAAAGTGTTCATACAGCTCATAATGTGTGACAAAACTGATATTCCCGTAAAAATTTGTTTTGTTTGGCAAATAAACTATATTATACCATTCCAGAACTAGACACTGGGTTCATAATTATTGGAATTTAGCCAGCAAAAAATGTACTTCCGGCAATTTAACGCCATCTCAGTCATTATCTGCTTGGTCATCATGGCAAACAGGAAACAACTGTCCAGTGATTTAAAAAAAAATGAATTATTGTAAAATACAAGTATCGTGTGTCTCTTTCTGGTATTGCTACACAACTTAATGTGCCAAAATCTACTGCTAACCTCCATTGTTCAGGACGCCCCACAAAAATTCTAGAGAGAACCAAGAGGAAAGTTCTCAGAGAAGTTAGTAGGAACCCTCATTTAACATGTAATGACCTACAGAAACTGGTAAGGGAAACTGGGGTTGAAATAAGCACCTCTACAGTTACAAACATGTTACGCTCTTCTGGGTTCAAAGCATGCCGTTTCGTAGAACTCAATATTTAAAGCCTGTTCATTTTGAAGCACGATTGAGGTATGCAAGAAAGCATGTAGATAAACCCTTTACTTATTGGAAGAGTATTCTTTGGTCAGACGAGACTAAAATCAAGCTTTTCAGCCACAATGATATTCGCTATATTTTCCGTTAGAAGGGAGAAGGAAATCTTCCAAAGAACACCGTCCCTACAGTTAAACACAGAGGTGGCTCGATCATGCAATGGGGTTCCTTCAGCTCTTCTGATGTAGGTAGCCTTCACAGCGTCAATGGAATCATGAAAAAAGAAGAGTACGTTGATATATTAGGCACTTATATCAAGAACGATGCTCAGAACTTGCGGCTTGGGCGTCGTTGGATCTTCCAGCACGACAATGACCCTAAGCACACATCGGAACATGTGCAATCTTGGTTGCAGAGGAACCATATAAGCGTTCTGGAGTAGCCACTGCAGTCACCCAATCTCAACCCAATTGAAAATGTTTGGCATGAGTGAAGACCAGGGTTCATCAGTGTCATCTGAAATACTTGCAAAAGTTGGAGGCCTTCTGTAAAGAAGAATGGAAGAAAATACCAGTCGAGTACTGTCAAACGATCATGAAAAGCTATGAGGAGAGATTGTGCTAAGTAATTCACCTGAAAGGCTACACAACTGACCATTAAATTAGATGCATGAACACTTTCTGCCCCTCCTATGTTTGGTTATTTGTTTATGAACAGTTTATTTGTCATTCAATTTATAAAAAAATTAATATAGATGTGTGTTAGTGTAATATTTATAATATATTTTACTTCTATTAGCCTACTCATGATACTTTTTAAGTTATGAGCAAAAAACCACTTGGGATGCAGGGGTACGAACATTTTCTGTCACAACTGTATTATACCAGTGGTGTATATAATGTGAATCATGTTGAATTGTTTATTCTACGAATAATTCTACAAAAGTGAGTTTTGTTTTTGTTTTTAATTTTGCACAAAGCTACTAGATGACTATCTGTGCTAGCTATCCCTAATTTAGCAGTGTAAGACTAGAAGGAAGGCAGCTAGTCATCACCACCTCTTGGGCTACTCTTTTACCAACAAGTAGTGGGATTGACCAACACATTATAATGCCCCCATGGCAGAAAGGAGGAGCATGTTCGGTGTGACGGGAATTCAAACCCGTGACCTTCAGATTACGAGTCGAGTGCCTTAACCACCTGGCTATGCTGAGCCACAAAAGTGAGAAAAACTTTTTATATTAACTAATTACTGTATGGGAACTCTTTTTTAACTAGTTATAAAGTGAAACTGCTCTTATTCTAAATGCTAACTTTTCACTGACTTATAGTTTAGATACATACTTAAGTTTTAGCTGTTTTACAATTTGAACAAAGTTCTGACTTCAAAATAAAGTTTTCCTTTAACACTTCTTATCCATAGCTTCTAAATGAAATTGTGACTATGTGTAAGTAAAGACTTTCAACAACAAGGGCACAGTTACTCATTACAACGTTTGTTAATATTCCTAATAAACCTTAATAATATTTAATACATCAATCATAATTTTACTTATATATAACAGAATACATCAGGGAAATATAGACATGTTTATGATTTACAGACAATGTTCAGTTTCCAAAAAACCTCAAGGCTTAACAACTGCAACTTCTTAAAACTCTCAGCCTACTTTCAGGAGAACACTGCCTTTGTTCATAAATTCATGAAATTAATTATGATAAATTATAAACATCTATGCTACTTCATGAACATTTACAATGTATGTTATATACGACATAACATGCAAAAGGCCAGTTAAAATGTGTAAAAGCCTAAAACTAAACATTAATATTAGCATTTACCTGCTTAACAACAGCTTTAATGGCAGTGCAGGATTCTTTCTTGTAAACTTCCACAAAATCACATCGTCGGATTCGAAGCATCCCAAACACAACTGCCACTAGCCTTTCCTAATAACAAAGAAGTATTATATGTTCACTACAAGAAATAGTCTATAAATACAGCAAAGTATTTGCACAGCATTACTAATTTGAGTCAAAAGACATGTAAAGTACAAAAATATATCACAAAAAATAGGTAAAAGTAACTAATCAAAAATCACTTGTAAAAATAAAAACTACTTAAAATATGAGACAAATTAATTTTAATTGCACCAAGCTAATCTAAAGGATCAAATTCTCACAGTTAAATTTTTAAATAAGAATAAATAATGTATTAACCCTTTCTCAACAGGTCAGGGGGTTAAGAAGCCATGTCATTACATTTGTTGACTTGCATTCAAAGTTTTATTGAACTACTATTTTATAAATTTACGTTAATAAGCTTGGAATAAAATTCTAATTATAATTAAAACTTCAATAATTATATATGAGTTAAATTCTTCATTTAAAAGCAAATATTAAAAGAACATATCTAAATATAGATTTTAGCGAGTTACATGGGATATTGAATGCAGCACTGTTTAAAATTAGAAGTTTGGTGTCAACACTAAGTCTATAGTTTTGTACAAATTAGAAAATCAAATTGCTGATATCAATAAGCTAGAATATAAAATAAAAACCTCATATCTTTTTATTCTGCTGAGATATGGCTTATGTACTGAATCAAACATGTTGGCCACATTCATCTCTTCCATTTTTGAAAATGGTCCTTTATATACACTTACTTCAATATATGACAAGTGAATAACCCATCAACAGCTTAGAATGTCTCACAGTAGTTTCCCCACCATTACAATCTCTGAAAAAACTTCCACGTCCTTTTAATCTAAGATCTCAATGAGGTAGGCTGTGTCTTTAGTCTGCTCAATGTTTCGTATTTTACAAAATTTAAATCTTTGTTAGGAAGCTTAATAAATTATAGTTTAATTTATGGTATCAGTGTAGTTATTTATGAATTTTTGATTATCAACTGTGTTTAAGACCTAAAAATAATTTTTGTTTGATATTCTCTTCATGTGAAATTTTTAAAGGCTTAGCAGCCTACCATCGAATACAAAAGGTCATAATAAGAAGAGATGACTGTTTGCTTTACTTCTTGATTTATTGTCCTATACTTTAAGAAAAATAGGTTTAATGCTGTATTTTTCAGCATATAAGATGCACCCATATTTTCAAGGCCATCTTCAGAGAAAAAAATATTTTTCACACTTATCATTTATTTATTTGTTCAACTTCAGCATAATCTTTTATTATTCTTTAGAATACTTCAAACGTGATGTTCATAATAAAATAAAATATGGTTGTTTCATACATTTACATCAAAACATTCATTATGAAAACTTTCAAAATCTTCTTTTGCATCATTGTAAACAAGTTCTGAAAGTTCACTCTCACTTGTCCTCAGACAATATAATCTTTGATGCCATTAAGGCAACTGCTCACATCACATTTGTTAAATACCTTTATTACAGTTTCCATACTGAGGAAGAAAAAACGTTTGGTACTTTTAAACATTAAGGAAACAAAAAACTACTTTCTCACTGCAAGAAGGCATAAAAGTTTTGACCTCTGGTGTACAGAACACAAGGGGGTTTTGAGACCACTTTTATTTGGAAAAAATGTGTCTTATACACCAAAAAATATGGTAATTCTAAATAGTAACTCTATATTCGTATATATATATAAATATAAAATAATTTAAATGTGACTGTATATTATAACATTCTAGTCAGTTTTATATTACTGAATAGGTGACCTGAGTGCATGTGCACCACGTCAATGTAATATTAGCCAGACACGACTGGAAGGTCAATATAATAAAAATGTCCTTTCCAACTTCCACCATGTCCAGAAAAATTCACAAGTGAGGAATGTTTTGGTGTGAAATAATTTAAATAGGTTTTTATTGAAAATGCCAGAAAGAAATAAGGTCTAACAACAAGTTTGATCCTCAGCAAATTTTAAATTTGGGTCATGTACAATCACTAAAAATAGTGTTCTCTACTTCAAAGTCCAAGAAATGCACAAAGGGAATTCTTCTTAAAATAAAATTTGGTTTATCTAGTCAGTGCTGACTATACCAACAGTGATAACAGAGTAAAAACTGTTAGAAGATAATTTCCTAAACCTGTTGCTTAATTAGAATTTACTTATTCTACCATAAGACCAAACAATTTAATAATTCTAAAATTATATAAAAGCATGAGTTTAACTCCAGGTACACAGACTCAGATCACTGGATCTAGTTCATACTGGGGAATTAAAAACTGATGTAATTTCAAAATTACTTTGTATATATCTTCACAAAATTCGGCAATCTTTCAGTAAATATTAAAATTATGTTTAATACAGAAAAATGAGATTTTCTAATAAAATATTTCTATGAAAGAATTAGCTAAGAATTTACTAAGAAAGGTGAATTTTATTATAGAAATAAAAATACTTATTTTAATTTTAAAGTGTTCACATTTCACTTGCAAAACCTCTGTTTTGTCTGTTGTTAAGCAAGAGTTATACAGTGATATCAAAACTATTAGTAGCATTATAAACCTTCAGAGTTACTGATGAGCCTTTAGGGAGCTTTTTTAATTTCAACACAAGTACCAAAACCCAAATTTTAACATCATAAACTTGTGAACTTATGGCTGAGCCAAAGAGGGAAACCACCTTTGGAACCTCCTAAATGAATATCAAAATTTTTTTTGGCAATGCTGTATAACTTATTTTCAGATTTCTCTACACAAACAGCATATTTGTTTACAGAGTCTTTAGAGATATCATTTACATATAATAACAAAAAAATGGCCATCATAAAGCTGACAAACAACCATCATATTCATAAGTTTCAGAAGCTACTATTTCTTTTAGTTATAAACATGTACTTAAGACAGGTAGGTGCAAGTAAGTGGCACCAAAAGAATGATTGAATGGAAGGGGCTTTTTCTGGTAGGTTTATTAATTGGATTAATATTTCTGCAAATAAAGAAAGCAGGAAGTTCTTACATTATATTCTAGCTTGTCAATATGTAAAGTTTAACTTGGTTTAGAAGTGTTGAGTCTGTGTGATAGAAATGATAAAATGCAAACTGAACAAATTAAAATGCAGATGTGTTACTTGAAATACAAAAGTGAGTACTCAGCAATTAATTTTAATATTTACTTTTGAATTAATAAATTAAGTCTTATATAACATTAATATTTGATGTATTAACTATGTTTTGAGTGCCACGTATTCCTATATACATCTATATATATAAAGCACAAAAAAGTGTCTGTCTGTTACTTATTTAGTTATTCCTAGGTTGCTGGGCCAATCTGAAACACACTTTATGAAATAATAATCTGGAACAACGGACATGTTACTGAAAGGTTCACAACCTCATACACCCTCCTTATTATCTTTGACATAAATTAATGTTAACTACATTTATATATATATATATTTATAGTGTTACATTTTAACACCAAACAACAACAAAAAAAAAACTTTACCAAATTGTCTGTACCCTAGTGGGACTGCAGTAAGTCTGTAGATTTATAGCACTAAAATCAGGTGGTTGACCCCCCTAGGTGGACACAGCAGATAGTTTGGCATGGCTTTGCTATAAGTAAGTTATAATTTTCCTATACAGGAGCAGAGCATGCTCACATGATATGCAACTCCCTCTATATTCCTCTACTGAATCTTCACTTCAAAGTTTGATAAAAGGTGTAAGCACTGGAGAAGTTATGAGAAGTGTGAGAATGGGTAAGTACCTAACAGAATACACTTTCAGTACAGGAAAAATTATAACTTCCAATACTGTACTTACATCACAAAATTTGCTAGAATCCCACACTAAGAAAGAGGAGAGCCAATGTGAGTGAGTAACAGAAGCATCTCAAAATGTGTCCAAAGGATACCCCAGACCATGAGAAAGAGAGATTTGGAGAACACAGTAGAGAAGCTGCATCACTTTTGAACCAGGAACATTCTTCACCTGTGTGTATAATTTGTAAAACACAAGGTCAATATCACAAGATGTATAGTTTCTGGGGCATAATGGACCATACTTGGTAAGCCAACTACATAAAAAACCTCCTCTATTGGGTACCAACATCCATATAAGGGTTGGATGAGGATCATACTATCTTTACCCTTAACCCAGTAATCATGGATTAAGACCTGCTCTAATTATTTGGTACTACAGCAAATCCAGGACAGGCCATCTGTCATTAAGATGGATTCAACTTGCATGAGGATTTATGTTGATTGGTTCACTCAAATCTAACACTTCAATGTTGAAAACCAACATCCAAATGAAGGCAGGATAATTGCTCCCAATCAAAAGGGGTAAACAGCATTTGTGATGAATTAACTCCAGTTGGTATGGAATGTGTAACAGGAGACCATGTCAACCAGTTAGGTGATAGATCAACTCCAGTTGGTATGGAATGTGTAACAGGAGACCATGTCAACCAGTTAGGTGATAGATCAACTCCAGTGATTGTGAAAATTGTTGAACATGGAAAAAAGAAAAAAGTCATGTCCACCAGAAAAAGGGCAAGTCAACTTCTATGTCAGCCAGATCTCACATACATCAGTAGAACACTGCTCTTCTCTCAACTGAATGGTTATAGCAAACTTTTCTGTGTAACCCATTCAGGAGATTGCCTCCATGGTCAACCACCCCAGCAGCTTGGAAATGAAAAGTGGTAAAGACTCCCATACTCCACTTGAAGAAGAGGGGTGAGAATTTCTTGGAGAGCCCAGAGGAGCATCATCACCAGAAACAGAGCAATGGGTAACATTATTTTGAAAACCAGACATACCGAATTATTCACTCTAGGCATGACAACGATTGGCAGGGGGCACCTATCCTCTTCTACTTTACCCATGCAGTCCATGGATAGTACAGTCTGGAACAGACTGTAAAGCAATTATTGTAAAATAGATAACCTTCCAGTGACCCTGTGGAACACTCCATCTCTACAGCAAGTGTGTAGAGACATGAATGATAGAATGTGAGTTTACATGGCTTGCAATGCAGATCTGAAGAGCAATACCTAGTTAGTCACCACTCACCACTGTGGTAAAAGGGAAGAAAGAAAGGCCCCTGAAAAAGAGAAAAATAAACAGTACTTACCAGTTAGAGTCATATCAATGTCTGTAGTATGGTCACAGGTGAAAGAAGAAATCACAAGTGAAATTTACTGAACATGATGGAAGATGAACATACTGGGTGTGGCCACATGCCAGTGTGGAAAATCTCTTCCAATTGAAGAGAATGGAATTGGAAAAATTCAGTGAATTTTTGTTAGAAATTCACTCTAACAAAGTGAAATATTGTTAGAGAGTAATATCTAACAACAAAGACAAGAAGCGAGGTAAAATGTGAGAAGACAGAGCAGATGGGAGGAAATATGGAATAAGGTATGAGATGAATAAGATAGGATAGACACGTAGAGATAAAACTGATTTTAAATATTTTAAGTTAACATTTCCTTACACAAAAAATGCATTTCTGGTAGGTATTGACTGCCCTCTAAGTACTGATAGAAATGTTTGCTAACAGCATAACTTTTATACCCCATCAGTTGCATGCCATTTCAGCTAGTCCTCTCAACTATTCTTTAGCAATCCTCATTTTCAAGAATTGGCAGGTAAAAAAATTAGAAACATGGCATATCAGTGGGGTGAAGAGTGTGAAGTGGGTGATAAGTTGAGGGTAAGTACCTGTTGGAAATAATTTTCAGTTTAACTTCCTAAATGGTCTTACTTCCACCCACTCAAAGCTGAAATATCACATTGTAAAAATAGAGGGTCTGGCGAAGGTGCATCAATATCCAATCAAGCAGAAAGTGACCACACTGACATAAGAGAAATGCAAGAATACGAAAATTAGGTGTACCTCTGGGTATAGCAGTACCTTTGGAAGAAATATGCTCTTCATCCAGTAATTAATACAGAGACAAAAAAAAGAGGGCATAACTGAGTTGGCAAGCACCAATACATTTAGAAAAAGAGATATACAGCACTGAATTGTTTGAAAAGTGCTGTATAATCACAAACTGAAATAGCATGGTGTTAAAAAATAAGAAACGTTTAGGGGAGAAACAGCAATGAGCCCATATAATTATGTACCAAGGGTAACACCTTAGGTAACACATATCACCAAGTGGGATCTTAAAATATGATATGTATCAACTAAAAAGGTAGGGAAAAAGTAATACATCAACTTATTCCAGTCAAAAGCAAACAGAAGTACATTGAACTGTCACATAAGGAAGACAATACGTGTCTTCAATACGGTGAAAGTGAGCAGCTGAAGACACAGTTAGATGACAACTTGGTTGCAAATAAACACTGTACACATATTGACCTTCCATGGATGAAGGTATGAAGGTAAACTATTGTCTCTTGTACAGGAAAGGAAAAATGCTACATGAGGGGTGAGTTCCTGAGTTAAGGCAAGGAACTGAGCAAAAGCTATGCAAGATGGTGGTGTTTGGTGACATTGCAATGAACTATGTACAATCATGGTTGTTGCAGGAGAAACTGGTACAGAGGTGTAACACTTCAGTAAAGGTCAGAGAAAAGGAAATATGTCTAAGCAGGCCAATACAAAGCAACCAGCTGGACACAACAGTCTGAATAAGGTAAAGATTCTGGAGTCCTAGACAGGCATATGGGTAAAGATACCTCCAATCCTGAATGAATGCATCTACTTTCAGAAGAGAAAGGTGTGGAATCAGAGTCCAAAAGAAGGAATTTTGGCATTCCAGCAAGTCACAAACACATTTATATGTGGTGTTCCCAGTTGAGCACACATTCACCAAAATACCTATAGGAGTAGGGACCACTGCCTGGTGAAAACTTTGGAAAATCAAGATAAGTAATCAGCTACCAAATTCATAATACCAGGAACAAGACATGCTAAGACTGTCATGTAGTGGCCATAGTTATATTGAAGAAGACTTGAAGAGTCCAAAAACATACAGCTATGGATTTGCTTGGTGATATAGCCAAAGACAATGGAATAGTTGGAATGAACCATAAATCCCTCCCTCATCTCAGGAGTGGAACGAAATTATACAGAGCCTGACAAACAGCTAAATGTTTCAGGATTTTGAAAACAGAGAGTAATATCCTTGACAGACTATCAACTGGAAATCTTTTGGGATTCAAGGAAAGCTCCCAACCCACCAAGAAAATATCTGTAAACAAATGAGACTGCAGAGATGGTGGATGACTGGAAGTCCACACCATAACCAATTCCCTGAGGAGCAACCAAGAAAGGTTGACCCTGATCACAGGAAACAGGGTAATGGAATGGTTCAAGGGCATGTGGGAGAAATTTCATTGATCAGAAAGCATTCATTAAAGCAAACACATGTGAACTGGATCCAAGGAAATGATAGCCTCCAAGGAAGCCCATATCCTCAAAAAAGAAGGTGGTAGGGCTATTGAGACTGTTCACTCCATATCCCTGAGTCAATGTAATGTCAGGCCTAGCTTTCATATAGAAGCTAATCAGTAATAACTGCTCATAAGTTTGGAATCTAACATTAGGCCTATGGAGGATAAAACAATGTCAATGTGAAATTAAGCTGCCAATAATCTTACTTCACAAACAATTACTTGTTAAAATATTTTACATGGGTTTGAAAATTTGGAATAAAATCAAACAGGTCATTGCTATTATCTCAAATCTATATTATGAAACTACTTCTTATTTATGTTTTACCAATTAGTATAGCATAAAATCATAGCTAATAATCCATTTTAATAGCATAAAAGTTTGAAGTTTTTTTATTTTACAAGGCAACATTAAAAGCAATCCTGAATTTTCCCTTGGGTGACACGAGACATTTTCTCTAAGTATTTTGTCTTCTCTCTTTTATCCACCAACCCTTCAAAAAGTAAAAAACTAACTGTAAATTACTCACTATAAAATTGACATTCCTCAGATGAACCATAACTTTTATAGCCTTCAATTTTGCTTGATTATAAAGCTATCAAATAGAAAGTCAGGTCCTCCTGCCACATAGTCTCTTTCAGAATTTGTTAATAGTTCTCCTGTATGCTTAATTATATGTTACTTATAACCAATATAAAGTGAAGGTTTTCATCTATAAAATGATGTATTATATAACATAGTTTTCTAGAAAACAAAATCATCATTTTCACTTGGAGTACAACCTACATTTTCATGAGAAAGTTAATGACTACTGTGCATGAATTTGTTTGGTTTGTTTTGAATTTCGTGCAAAGCTACTCAAGAGCTGTCTAGGCTAGCCATCCCTAATTTTGCAGTGAAAGACTAGAGGGAAGGCAGGCAGTCATCACTCCCCACTGCCAACTCTTGGGCCACTCTTTTACCAACAAATAGTAGGATTGACTGTCACATTATAACATCCCAACAGCTGAAAGGGCATGCATGTTTGGTGGGACTGGGATTCAAACCCGCGACCATCAGATTACATGTCAAGTACCTTAACCACCCGGCCACGCTGGGCCTGAGTGAATTTGTAAATGCTCTTATCACTCAGTTAAAAAGCCAGAAAGATTTTGATAGTTATGGGAAATGGTCCACTTTTTGCATGTCATTAGTTTGTGTTCTTTGGTGTATTATTTAATTAACTATAAATTAATTAGTGTATTACTACCATTAGTATAAAAAAAGTAAGGTTAAGTGTCCTTGACAATCAAGAGCAAGGAAAGAGAAAATTGGGTTAATACTTTATTTCTTGCTTTTCATGTTTATTCCTTATTTATTATTAAACAAGTAATTAAAATGTAAAAATAGGGTTCTTTTTTTAAGTTAATATTATCTTAGGTAACACAAATAATAAGATAATAAATATGTTTCACGAGGCATGTTTTCAAGCAGCTTAGAGTAGGTTGTGGGTAATTTCACTCAACAGCGTAAGATAAGCTGAACATGCCCTAAGTGGTTTACAACTTTTAATGGTGTGTACAGTCAAATAGTTAGACACAGTTCAATGGGCAATTAAACAATCAAATTTAATTAGAAATAGATGTATACTGTTAAGACTTTTAAAGCTACTTAGACTAAATTAAGGCAGTTTGAGGTTACAATTTGAAGTTATTCTAGAAAGAGAAAAAGGTTAATTTAGAATTATTTCAAACTTTTTGTTGTTGTGATACAGTTGCTCAAATTCAAAATTACTTTGTACATGGACTACTCTAAACAAATACTCGATATATATACAAACAAATCTCTGCTTTAATTTATTAAAAATACTTCACTAACAAATACAACTTTTGTATGAGTTATAATGATAACTGAAAAACTGCCAATATGTTTGAAGATATACACACTATATTAAAAGTTAGAAGTATTAAATGTATAAAGACTTCAAATGAGTTCAAAGAGGTCACGTGGTTGGTCAAATTGACCAAGCTCACATGAAGAGAGTTAATATACATACTCCTTCATCACTACTGTTTTTATTATTACCTAAAACAGTGAATACCAGCCAGTTCTTCTGTTAACACTTTCTGGGTTGTATAGATAAGGTCAATTGCACCAACAAAATCAGAAGTTGAGAGAAGTAGTTGTATAGTTGGTTGAGTTTGGTGGACTGCGGCCATCACTTTGGCCTGTAAATAAAAAATATACATCAAAACACATAACTAAATATACTTATTACATATAATTTATAATACTGCCACAAACTTGCACAAACATTTGGAATAATCATCAAATATACATTGTAGTCCTTTTCATAGTTCAAGCAGAAACGGAAATTGGTTGATGACTTCCTGCACTGTGATAAACATTAACAATATAAGTTTATGTGTAAATACTGGAATACTTTAAGTTAGATTGGGATAGATTAAGTAACACTGAGTGGATTAAGTTATGCTAATTGATACCAGCATACCATAATGTGATCTCTGCAAAAGATAGAAATTTGTGACCTAATAATCAGAAAAACAAGTGTAGTAATAAGTAACAATTACATACAAAAGAAAAGACATGATGTGAAGAAGAATTAAAATAAAACACTTTATTACTACAGATTTAGTTTGTCTTGAATTTCGTGCAAAGCTACTCGAGGGCTGTCTGCACTAACTGTCCTTAAATTAGCAGTGTAAGACTAGTGGGAAGCCAGCTAGTCATCACCACCCACTGCCAACTTTTGGGCTACTCTTTTACCAATGAATAGTGGGACTGACCATCACTTATAATGCCCCCATGGCTGAAAGGATGAGCATGTTTAGTGTAACAGGGATTCTAACCTGTGACCCTCAGATTACGAGTTGAGTGCTTTAACCACCTGGCCAAGCCAGCCTTATTACAACAAGACAGAAAAAAATGGTAGGACTGCTGTGGAATACCATAATGAAAATTTTGAAATAAACCAACAGGGTTAAACTGCATTTCAATAAATAATCTAAGTAAAAGATAATGTATTTAACAAACAAAAAGGATGATAAAATTAAACTTTACTTACAATAGGGTTAAACAATACACAATCACCAGGCACTAGTGGAAGACTAAAAAGAGAGACAGGAGTTTAGAGCAATTTTTGGCTCCCTCACATCAAAAGCAAATTGTTTACCTAAGACATCAAAATGTACCAGATGAGATAACTCCATCCTGAGGCTCTTCTATCAGTATACCTTCTAGTAAAACAATGGCTTATAATAAAAGTACATTTCCAGGTTTGGTAAATTGCACATAGATTTTTTCATTACACATTATGATATTGTTTAAAGACAATAACTTCAGTAGTTCTGTCTTTAGATGTGATGTTCTATTTTATCATCCAGATTCTATACTGGATATAGAAATACACATGAAAAAGCAACCTTCAGCTTTTTCTCATAGGAACTTTGCATGGATTGAACTTTGCATTAGTTTTTCCTAAAGATGTCTGGATAAACAATAGTGGTTTTCTACACAGAAATTACATACACAACATGATTATTAGGTACTCTAGATCTTCTTTTCATACTGCAGTTATGCAGAGTTGAAAAACAAAGTTGACAGACAGGCAGATAGACTGACTGATATATATTAAAAGAAACTAAAAACATAGGTTCTGTACTTTGACTCTGAACAACTACTGTGTTCTCAGAATACTTATGTGTTATTATATGATAATTTTATATATCATTCAAGTAACTTACATTAAATAATTTAAATTTTAAAAGTTCATGCACATATCTTGTTAAATAGTACATGTAGCCTTAAACATTGCTTTTGAAGGTGAATAACTTGAAGAGCTCCTTTAAACATAAGTACAAGGTATTTTATAAACACATTTAAAATAAGACATCACATCTACCATGTTTACAGAATATTACAAAAGAATTTTGCAACAGGCATACAAAGAATTAACAGTATTATTTTGGGTTCTTAAGGTAGTGCAAAAGGTTTATTTTTTTTCACAAAATGTCCATTTTATGGCAAGTAAAAGCAGCCGTATTACCTCTTTCAGTACAGGCTCAGTTCCAGAGACTGACTTTGTAATAATGTTTTGCTTGTTGTTGTTTTCAATCTATTACTTTTAAATCAGTAAGCATATGTTCACAAAAGTTGGTAAAGTATCATTAAATACTACTAGGCTTTCATATCCAAAATATTAAATTTTTTAAACACATCTTAAGGTTTGTTAAGCAATGTTTTTTTCTTGTCTATTTTTATTTTATGTTACCTCTCCAATGCGCAAAATAATTTTCAAGATTAAAAATACTTTTATGCATCAGAAAATTGTCAAATATCACATGCAAAATCCTTTTAATGTCCAG
The DNA here is from genome assembly GCF_004210375.1 of Tachypleus tridentatus. Taxonomy (NCBI): domain Eukaryota; kingdom Metazoa; phylum Arthropoda; class Merostomata; order Xiphosura; family Limulidae; genus Tachypleus; species Tachypleus tridentatus. Next base: position 145,801,733 of record NC_134830.1, read on the forward strand.
ATAGTTTTGTCAAACGATTCTTAAAAAAAAACCATATTTTATGTTATTTTCACTAAAAATCTCTGTATGAGTTCAGTCCATTTTACCAATCTTGTAACCACTATATAAAATTAAGAAATCACTATAAAATATGCATTTTTCATTCCAGAATGACTAGAGATTATAAAACAAAAACATACATGTTTAGACTAAATGGCTTAAATTTCACAATGTTATATATTTATATAAAAACTTAATATTTTCATTATATTGAGCTTTCAGCTATGCCTGACAACAATACAGAAGTTATAATGATGAGATGCACATGCACTGACGTTACCATATCCAGTAATATAAAACCAACCTTTAGTTTTAACAAAGTGATCTATCTTGGCTGTATTTCAGTGGACTAGTATTTCTTAAATACAGTCTCATTTCAATTATTATAAATTATATATTTATATAGCTTATAAGTATTTACAAACGAGTTCTTAAACATATTTTTTCTGAAAATATACAACAGTAAAAAAAGAAGTAAAGTAATCAATTATCTCCTCAATTTACAACCTTTGAACCCAGTTGCTAAGCTTTTTAAATTTTCACATGTGGACAATATAAAACAAAATTCTTTTTAGGTTTTTTTATATACATATGAATAACCAAAAAACCATAAATTACTTCATTAATACCATAGCATTCCATTATAATTTATCAAGTTTAATAACTAAGTTGTATTTATACCTAAAAATATATGAAATCATGAACAGACTAAAGGTTCAATCTACCAGTTCAAAGGTTTGTCTTGAAAGAAAAAGAGGATGCTGTTATATTTGAAAATGACTAAGAAAATCACTGAGGAAACATTGAGCTTCTGATTGCTAATTCATATGTTATACATAGAAGCAATTATATATAAGGGCTCATTTCAAAGAATGGGAAGGGGTAAGTGTGTGGGGGGGCACTGTGTCTGATTCACTAAATATAGTGTTATATCACAAAATGGAAAAGATAAAAGGTTTTTGTTTTATATTCTAGCTTAACAATATTGGTAATTTGAATTAATAATTCATACAAAACTAAAGACTTTGTAGTTTGATATCACAAACATCTAATACGAATCAATGCTGCATTCAACATACCACATGAAACAATTAAATAATGTACAATATGAAAACTAAAATTATAATCTACAGTTTGATACCAAACTCTAGGAGATAAATTATAAAATAGCAGTTAAATAAAAATTTTGAATGCAAGTAAACAACCATGATGACATGGCATTTGACCTGTGAACCGTCTCGAGATGGTTATAGTGATAACTCGGGGTTCAATAATGTAAAACGTCTCTACATAAGCACAAAATACATCTTTCTAAGTAACTTCCAATGTTATTACATCCACTGTTAGTATGATAACACAGCTACCCAACGGACAAACAGATAGATTGAATTTTTGTACGAAAATGCTCATCAGATTATTTTCTATACCTTTCATTTAAGATTAATAGATTTGTACACTGGCATTTTAGGTTCTTTATCAAAACTTCTGCCAAAAACACACTCACTAAAGTTAAGTAAAACACAATCACAGATATAACTTCAAATCACGAACTACATGTTGTGACCCTCTATGATTTTATATCTTATGACACATTCAACAAAATGTGAAGCTAGCAAAAGAAATTTAAACAAGCCTATTAAAAAATGTGTAGAAGTATTTAAAATATATATAAACTACATTGTTTCAATCTTTTTCAAATGAGCCAAATAGAAAGCAAGTATAAAAATAAAAATTTATATCCATGATTATAGTCAATCTATTAATAGAAAGTGAAAAAGAAGTTATTTTTAGTAATTTAATTTTTGAAAAAATATATTGATGGAACTTTTAACACCATAAAAAACTGAAAAGCAAATGAGTTTATTTTAGTAAGGAATAATAGTAGTTATTCTAATTATATAACACTCTCTTAGTGGATAAAAGTAGTGAAGAATACTTATTATAAGATTATATACAAAATAAACATACATGTGATAACAAGCACTTTTTTCAGCAGAAATGCATCAAATAAACTGAATAAAGTAATGAATGTTAATTATTAAAGTGCCAAGACAACTAAATATGAAGAGATATTAAAAATCATGGCAATATGAAATATACTTTAAATTGGTCTTATAAATTCAATACAAATACATCAGAATAGAGACTCAACATTAAGAATGTTACAATATTCCAAATTTGAAATGTTTACAAAGTAATACTACTTCTAGATTTTATAAGATTCTCAGATAATTTCTGAGAGATAATATATTCAGTTATATTTTACTAAGTTAAAACTATTTACTGTCCTTTGTTGCCAGAATTACACAAAAAAGTTGACAATGCAATAATCACAAAAATATTTTCTTAACTTTTAACACCACTTTATAGTTCGCTTAAAGAATGCTGTGCCACCTGAAACATTTAATAATTCTTATTACAAGTGTAAAGAACAAAACATTTTTACCTACAAGCCTCATTACACGCAAAACTAAGATAGGTGTTCAAAGTACTTACCTTAGGTCCTCAACTGCTTTTATTGTATGTGTCAACTGGTCCATTAAAGCATCATGAGAAGTCATTGCATGGAAAAAAGCTTTGGACTTTAATGAAATCTGCCTTGCAATTTGTACTTCTACTATATCCAAGTAGTGTCCAAGCTGAACAAAAATATACAAAAATTAGTTGCAAATTCTAACCACATAGCATTTTATTAGGTCAAATATCTGGAAGTGTTTAAATAAAGCTTCTGTAGTTAATTTTAAATTTGTAGTGATTCAATCTACACTTCTCATTACAAAAAGTTATTCCTATACACATTTTATTTCTTTTACTACATTATCTCCCAGTAGCTAAGATATGAGTAGGAATGTATTTCAGAGGAGAGTATCTCCTTGAAATTCATTTTAATTCTACAAACACAATATCACAAACAAGCAGGTTTTCATCTGAAATACAAAAGGCCAAAATAACCATTTTGGGATGGAGGAATTTATCTTGTATTGTTCAGATTGAAAAGGAAAATGAATTAGATTAGGCCAATCTTGTCCTGATTAGAAAGCAAGTTAAATCATAACGGTTGCTGGTTAGTGTTTATGTTATTTTTCTGTGTTCTTAAGTGCATTATGTAAATAACTAAAAATTATTTAGTACCATCATTATAACAAAAAGTAGGCCTGAAGTTCATCAGCAACCAAAAGGAAAGGAAGAGAGGTCAAAGGTAGGTATTATATTTTGTTTCTGACGTATATTCCTTATTTAAAGTTAAAAATAACTAACAAATTAGAAAAGACTACGTAAAATAATGAAAAATAAAATAAAAAATCGTTCATGAAGTATTTTCGTGAGCAATTTGTACATTACACTATTCCTCATGGTAATCTGAGCTACCCATCTGCCAAGCGAGTTAAAACTTGTGTGGTGGGATTATTAGTTAGACATGGTTCAAAGGGCAATAAAACAATAAAATAAAGTATAAAGATGTGCAAGTTTTCTGTGACAATCAGCAAACAAGTTATAAAAAAAAAGGGGGGGAGAACAATTTGGAATTATTAACTATCTTTCTATGGTGGTTACAAGGTCAGTCAAACTGATAGTTTAGTTAGAGAAAATAACAGGTAAAACATATGGTTCTTCATAAAAAAAATACGTTGCATATTTATTCAGAAGGTTTGAGAATTTATGTAAATTAAATTTGAAAGCCTTTACATGTAAAGAATTATTTTTAATCTTAATATGCAAATCACTTTGCAGTCAGAACAGTCAACACTCTGATTCTGTATTCACTTCCAAATCCCAAGTACAAATATTTAATTAAAAATTCTGAATTTTCAGATACAAAAGCTTTGTAATGTTTACTAAAAGCTTGTCAAATATTGTGAAGATACAAAAACATGTTAAAAAGTTATCGTGTGAATAACTGTTGCAGTTACAAAGTCACTCACTTCAACTAACCCTAAATGGAAAGAGTTAATTTAGGCAAGAAGGAAACAACCTAGAAAAAAACAAAAATGAGCAGAGTGAACTAAGATTCATAAGAAACTAAAACAAACAAGGTCATTCAGAAAATACATTTTTCTCTTTTCTTTCATTGCCATTAAATAATACATAAAAAATGACTGTATTGATGTTGGTATTGAATAATCTGCAAGACCTTCACATTTTCAGAAGTGGTTAATGGAAGTGACATAATAGGTCAGTGTCAGACTGCAATGCACTGTCCTGTAACTTTAGTGAAAAGATCTCAATATACCAAAAATAATTATTGACTGGACATGCTCCTGAGACTAAGGAACTTTAAATCCACATTTAACAAAAATGGCCAAGTAAAGAAACTTGTCCAGTCAGTGGACATTCAGGAAAAATAAAGAAAAAAGATAGAAAAAGACACTTGAATGGACTGAACAACAGTAGGAAAGTACAATGGGAACAACCAAATAGGTTAAGAAAGGTAAAAATAAAGCTATAAGATATACCCCATCCTAGTTGGAGTTATAAAACATTACACAGAGAACAGTTGTCCCATCTCCAATGTTTCCAATGCTACATAAGAACATGCATCAAGAGGTAGGAAAAGTATCTATTGATGGATTATTAACCACACAATGATATCTCCTGTTCACTACCAGTGGAAGTTCATTGAGAACAGTCACAGAGGTATACGTAGCATGTGAAAAAGCCATTTAAATACTTTCATATTAAAAGATAATGTTTTTGTTAGTCAAATAATTTCACAGCCCCAGATACCCTTACAGTTATTAAAAGGAGTGTTAGGCCATACAGCATTATGATGCTGGCCTGTAAATTATCCTCTGAAGAATACTGTGATCAAAATGCCAGATAGCAAATTTGGCAAGATACAACTCAAAATTCACTTGTAAGGCATTCAGGAAAATCACTGTTAATAACACAGATCAAATGCAAAGCTCATTTGTTTTGTAAAATGAGCAAGGTATGAGGATCATGATTTATTGTACAGTATAAACAGCCTTTATGCACGACTCATTAAACACTCAATACATACAAGATAAAAACAAACAGTCCTAATAGGATGTCAAAACATTCCTCTGAATAAGAATTAAGATCAGATTTTATCTGCCTTTAAGTGAAAGACCTGCTAGGTAAATTAAGTCTGTGAAGTATCAAGGGTATAGATACCACAAAATAATGTACCTGATGCAATTAATATTATTTAAAGGGAGAGATGATAGAGCAAAAAATGTTAATAGGTATATAAATGTAGGAAAAGGTAAGATACATAAGAATAAACCCAACCACAATTAGGAAGATCTGTAGAAACTTGAGATCATTAAGAGAAAAGACTAATGGCTCTCATGGATGAAAAGGTGGTACACGAGGCAGCACTTTAACTGACCATGAAAGTAACTTATACACCATGTTTATAAATCAATACATAAGGAAAGAAGTAATTTGTTGAAGAGTAGGATATAAATAAGATATATTATTTAACTCTTTCCACACAGGCCTGAATGAATGAATCAAGTTTCTAATGATTTTGTACTTATTACAATTTCCCTACTACAACTTTTAATACAATGTGGTTTTTTTTAACAACATTTGACTGACATTATAAGACTTCGTACACAAAATATTAATTTTTTAATTAAATATTTCTAAACATTAGCTAGTTCTGTTTACTTGTCTGAGCACAAAGTGATTCCAATCTTAAGATAAAAAAAACTTTTATTCATCAGAAAAATTTCATTCATGTAATCTCTAAAAACATCCTAAATAATTATAGAAAATTATTTATCAGGAAAATTTTATATTTTATTTATTTTTCTCTACAATGTGACTGACCTTGTAACTACCAAAAACAATTTGAAATAAAGCTAAGGTTATAATTTTCCTGTATACTGAAAATGTATTTCAGATGGATACTTCTCACCACTCACAAGAACAGTTATTCTCATACACTGCTGCTTCCTATATGGGAAATTTTTCTTTACATATGCCACAAGTCTTCTGTTTCTCTTCTATTGAAATCAAATGTTTTCACCAACAAGTCTATGTGAATCATCTTGTGTCATCTCTCCATTAATAAGAATATAGTCTACTCATGTGACTCCCTCTACATGCCTTTACCAAACTATTACTTCAAAGTTTGGGAGAAGATGTAAGTACTAAAACATGTGTGTTTGAAGAAAAGATAAGAAGTGTGAGAAGAGGGAAGCACCAATCAGAAATACATCTTCAGGGTAATAATATTATAGCTTGAACCCCACATTAATTAGGAGGAGGGAAGAACAGATGTACTCCACAAAAGCATCTGAAGGATACCTCCATAGATAAAAAGAGTTGTACTGGAATACTTGTAAAGGGGAACTGCACCACTTTGGACCAGATATACTCTCCACCCATCTGAAAAGAGTTGATAAAAAGGATGGAAGAAGGATATGAGCACTTTCAAGTGGGAGAAACTTGAGGGAGGATAAGTATCTGAACCCTTGAACAGATATACACAAGTCAGTCTTACAAAGGAGAAAAGTAGGTAAACAAATGAGGAGCACCATGATGTAGAGTGATTAGGTTGCAACAGACAGTACCAGGAAAGTCAACTGCATCCAAAACCCATGATGCTAGGAACCAACATCCATTCAGGGATAGGATGTGGATTATACCATTACAAAATTTAAACCATCTGGAATAACTCCAACCTCAGGGCATGACATGTGTTACTTGAAGAATATTGTAATCTGGGAACCCAACATTCAGTATCAAAAGGATGTCTATGTAAACAAAATCTACTCACCCCACAGCAAACCCAGCCAGATTAATGAAATGGGCAATAACATCCTTAGAGAAAGGTATACAAAGGATAGCAAAAAGATAGAACCAGAAAAATTCTCCTTACACCTCTGTGACCCACAACACAAAGGAAGCACAATCAAGGGAAGAAGATAAACAACCTTGAACATACATGAAGATTCATGTTTATTGATTCACTCTAAATCCAAAATCCAACCATGGGGTATCTGTATGAAGGTAGGATAGGGTTTCCTCCCGTCAAAGAGGTGAACTGCAGTTCAACTTCTTTCTCACTTTGAAGAAATTTTATAATGCACATTGGAGGATAGCACATTGTCTACACCTGCAGAGCACCATTACTCTACTTTGTATTGAATGCTTTTTCTTTCTTTTTCTTTCGGAACACATTCAGCAGGATTCCTCTACAGTCAACCACCCCAGAAGCTTGGAACTGGTAAGTTATAAGAACTTCATCTTCCACTTGAAGAAAGAGGTTTAAAATGCATTGGAGAGTTCAGAGAAACCTCAGTACTTGAGACGGTGCAAAAGGTGATGATGAAGCCCAATTCTGAATAGCAGACTATCCCAATTTAGTTAGTTTAGGTATAACAGAGATGAGCTGCTGTGTCCCTCAGCTTTACCCATGAAGTCCACAGGTACCATGGTCTGAAATGGGCAAGTTTGTGACACAATATTACAAGGATATTCACTTTCAAGAGATCTTGTAAAATGTTACATCTCAATGGTGAGCACTGTGAAGCCATGAAATGAACAGCACAACTCTACATGGCTGTGCAGTGTGGGTTTTGGAATGTAGAATACCTGGTCAGGTACCACTTGCCAAAGGAAAGGATCCATGTAATGAAGGTGTGGAGAACAGATCCCTGGAACAAAAGAAAGCATTAATACAGACAAACCCAGTCTTAGAGTTGCACTGAAATGTGAAGAACAGCCACAGATGTAAAGTAAAACTCAAATAAGCAGGAACTGCAATATGATGTAAATAATGGGAGATGACTGTGTTAGGCATGATCCACATGCCCGATTGCAAGATTTCCTCAAGTGGTCAAAAAAGAGAAGAAGCAAGAGAAAAGGCAAAGTGCTGAATTTGATGAGAAGTTACTCTAAACAAATTCCTGTGGGAAGGGGACAATGATAAACATGCCGACTGAATTAAACAACAAATCAAACTGTTCAGTGTAGAAGGGAATGGATCTCTAGATGAAGAAAACTGTCAAAAGATGAAACGTCAAGAATGGGAATTACAAAAGAAAGCATTGGAGGCATTATAGCAATGAAAGGCATGCCCTAAACATAAAAGTATATCCAGATTGGGATGAGGATAGATACCAGAGACAGAATGAAGGGAAATAGGCAAAAATGAGGAGTTATTCTCATGTACTGTTGATGTTTACAGGAAAAAGGTTTGCATTTGTTCCATTACATTAGGGCTATCTCCACTAGCCAACCGTAATTTAGTGATGAAAACTAAAGGGAAAGGAATTAGTCATCACATCACCACTTACTGCCAAACTTTGGTTGTTTTTTTTTTTTACTAAGAATAGTGTGATTGACCATTATATTATAATACCCCCATGGCTGAAAGGATAAGCATGTTTGGTAAAATGGGAATTCAAAACTGAAACCCTTAGATTGTGAGCCAACTGTCATAACCAAATAGCCATGATGAGAGGAAGGAATGATCCAGATAAAAGAGAAGATAGGTATGGTGGTAAAGTGTGCATGTGACATTGATGATAAACAGGTGGGATAAGCCAAAAGGAGAAAGAATTATGTTTTAAGGTAAAGTTGAAACATATACAAAAAGAATAAGGATTGAATGGAAGTAAAGTAAGAGAACAGCAGACCACATCAACATCTCAGACCAGAAGAGTAGGCTGACTGAAATGGCAATGAATACAGAAGGAATGAATTAACGTGGCAAAGACAGGTAAAGCAAAGATTCTACAGTAATGGGATAGATGAAAGGCACGAGACAAGGCTGCCTTACAACTTGAAATCAAGAAGACCGAAAACCCCCAGTCAAAAACCCATGTAAGAAACTTACAGATATCTGTCACAATAGACTGAGCATATAAAAATCTCCAACATTTGGAGCATATGTAAAAGATTTTCTATTTTCATTGACATACCTTCATGGAAGTAAGACGTATGGCTTGAGATAAATAGCAAACTACTCAACAGGTAAAATCCAGAATTCTTGCTAAGGACCAACCATGCCAAGCATGAAGATGGGGGATATGAACTGTGGGATGTAGAACTAGTAACCGTGGTTAACAAAAGTGAGTGGGGAACAAGGGAAAGGGTACAAAAGGAAATAACTGGAGTTGCTGCATTCAAGGAAACCAAAAAGGAGCTATCATAAAACCCTGGATGAAGTGTTAAGGATTAAGGAAACCACCCAATGAAGCAATAAGACAGGAAATAAACATATAGGAATTTATGTGAAAAATCTTGACTGGAGGCATCGAAAATCAAAACCTGAGGATGATGCACTGGAGACCAAAAGAGAGGTAATTTGCAATGTGAGGAAAATGCAACTCAGTGCAAAGCCACCAGAAAATAAGAGGATCAAGGGAACACTTTGTTGGATACATCTTGTTGGAGCAGGAAAGATGATTCATCACAAGACGTAAAACACCAGGAACATCGCATGTAATTAAATAAATGTGGTGCATGTGGCCCCAATAGAGGAGATCCAACATACGAAAACAGATGGATCTCGACCAGGTGCCACCTTGGTGATTGATATATACCACAACTGTTGAATTTTTGAAATTGATCATCACCAGAAAATGTCTGATTAGAAGTAGGTCATTATCCAAAGCCCAATGGATAACTAGAAGCTTGAAGATATTGATATATAAAGACTGCTCATCAACAGACCAATAACCTGAAGTTTCCTGGTGACTGACCCATGCATCTCAACACAGAAGGAATTCATCTGTAAACAGAAGTATACATGGACAAGGAGGATGAATTGGGATGCCAACAAATGTACGAGTCTTGTCCAACCACCAAGGCAGATCATCCACTAAGAAAGAGGAAGTGTAATAGGAAAAGCCAAGGAATTCTGAGCAAAATTCCATTGATCAGGCAGAGCCATTGTAAGGGACACATATGTGCATGGCATAGGTGGACTGATGGTGTCATGGAGGACCACATCCCCAAAAGCAAAAGAGCCTTGCAAGCAGAAAGTGAGGTGAACTAACAATTCCATAGAACAAAGTCAGAGAAAAGGTTTGAGCCCAATGTGAATGTTTAAAAAACACCCAAATGGACAAGGAATTGTGAAGGATGGAGGCAGGACTTCTACACTTTGATTAACCAGCCTCTCCAAGCAGCTACATGAAAGAGCTGAAGAGTATGACTGACCGACTCCAGTTCAGAATGGACCTGAAGAACACAATCATCCACATAATAATGGAAATGCAGTCCTAGAAGAAGATGAAGAGCAAAATCCCTGACCATCTGACAGAAAATAAAAGGTGCAGAAGCAAACCTAAATGGTAAGGCATGAAACTGGTACACCACCCAGCAATGGACAAATCGAAGATACGGACTCTTCGAATACATACTGATAAGCCTCCCACTGGGTTGCTTGCACCTGAGGCAGGAGACACGAAATGGTGAGATTATCTTAGGAATTCATGTTTGAAGAGTTGACAAAAAAGGTGACTACAACAAGGTAGAATTAAGGTAATTCTAAAGAAAACTGGGTAGTTCATAAAATATAACCACTTTGTTAAGAAACTGCATCCCAAACCAAAATCAGGTCAGAAAAGAAACACATACATGCACAAGCACTGCCAAGTGAGAAGTGATAGTTCCATAGCAACTCCTAGAGGATCACTTGCATCATATGAGTATACTGTGTTCCTACTGATAGAGATGTGATGCATAATAATTTACATAAGAGAGACATTGAAATCTGGGAGTGGAAGGCTTGTGGCATGCATAAAGCAAATGTTCCCATATAGGAGGCAGAGATGAATTAGAATAGTTACTCTTGTGAAAAGAGAAAAGTACTATATTCGAATTACCCTTTTTTCTTTCTAGAATGACTTCAAGTTGTAACATAAAACTAAGTGTTTATTCTAAATAGCATCAAACTTGAAACAGTATACATCTGTTTATATTTAAATTCTATTGTTTCATTGCCCTTTCAACTGTATATAAATCAATATTCCTGCCATAAAATTACAAAATTAAGTGGTGAATGAGGTGCTCAAGTTACCCTATCAAATTACACAATGCATAGACAACTTGGGAGATGTTTGTGAGTATCCTTCATGAAAATTCGTTATTATTCTTTATTTTAAGTAATATAATGTAAGTTTCTGATTTTTTATATTTTAGTTACTTTTCTAATAATAAACAAAGAATACACCTGAAAAACAAGAAATAGTGTATTTACATGGGTCTTTTTTTCTGTCAACTCTTCATGACATTTAACCTTACTTTCTCATACTAATGGCATAATTTTTACACAATCTTTTTCTTGCAGTTGATTGTCCAGGACACTTAATCCTACTTTTTTATACTAACAGTAATAATCCACTAAATAATTATTTATTTAAATAAAGCACCAAAGAACACAGATTAATAACAGTTAAAAAATCAGATAATGTGCTATGAATACCAAACGTTTTCTGGCTTTCTAACTGTGTAACAAGAGCCATTAAATAAATATTGAACTAATACTGCCAATGTACTTCACATGGCAATAAAATTTGAACTGGAAACAAAATAGACAATTCTCTGCAATATAATGTCATTTGATGCATTAAAACTTTGGTTTTCTATTGGTTATAAATGATAAAATATAAAAATCAGACAAAACTATTGTCAGGTGGGTGTGAAAATAAGAGAAACAGAGAGAAAGCTAACAGAAAAAAGTTTATATATATGATGAGAACTTGAAAATTAATCTGAAATTAATTTGAGGGCATTGATAATGAATTATGCATTAAAATTGATTTTTCAAAAAGGAAAGCTTTGTTATGTATAGGAGACAAGAGCATATGGTTAGTTTGGGTACAATTGGTAGCTTAGGTGGATTTCTGAGTTTCAAAGTTAAAAAAGTGTTGATAGTTTTTTTCTGATAAATGTTGAGGACACCATTACATTTTAGGATATGCAAAAATGAAATTTGAGAATGTAGATTAAAATATATGAAGTATGGCTTATAAGCTCTGTTTATTAATAGGTCTATTACAATATTTCTTTTATACAGCATAACAAGAGAGATAATGCTGTTGAAATGTGAATAATTCTGTATATATACATATAATAGACTCCATCAATGTTATGATTACCGAAAAAGTCTAAAAAGTATGTTATTATGCTTCATGAACTTGCATGTCAGTTTAACAGTAAGATGTTATAAGTGCAGATATTCTAAAAAGTTTGAACAGTGATCTTCATTATGAAAAAATAAAAGTGTCATCCACATATGAAGACCATAAGGCCTCCTATGCTGACAAACACAAATGCCACCTGAAAGTCAGGGACAAGAAATATACAGCAATTTCCATTAAAATGCATAAAAAAGTTGAGTAACTCCTGTATTTCCTCAAAACATCAACACAGAACATAAAATGAACATTTAATTTTTAGCTGAAAAAAATATGAAAATTAATTGATTTAGCACAATGAATAAAACTGCTGTCAATGTTTCTAAGGTGTTACTACATATATTCAATATGTGTTAAATCTACCTGTATCAAATCAAGAAATATACACAGATGGTATCTACAAAATTATTTCATAAGAAGAAATTCTGAGTGTAAGTCAACAGACACTGATGATTTATAATAATGTCTTAATTAATCAAGAAAAGAAGACAAGAAAAAGAGAAAAGTTATATATGCCTTACAGAGCAGACAAATCGGTTTCAATTAGAATACAATCAATATGATGGATGATCATTTATGAAGATTAATTACCTGACATGAAAATAGTAAAACGTAATTCTACAAGAACACCTCATGGTTTCTGTGCTTTCAATTTGTTTTGTTTATGATATAAGACTATAACTGTTTAAAATGTTGGAAGAAAAACAACATACTAAACAAGTTATTGATTTTTTCACTTTATCCATGAATTTAATATGCTACCCCTTTAATTAATTTAAAATTTTAAGAACAAATAACCACATAGTCACAACAATTAGTTGCACAGATTTTTTGTACAAATTGTTCTGCATTTTTAATCAAATACAAATAACTGCAATGTTGAAACGTGATTTCTTATAATTTCTGCAGTGACAAAAAGGTTTCAAATTTTCACATTCTGAGTTTCTTGTACAGGTTAGTGTAGGTATATACGAGATGTTAGAGTTTTTCTAAATCATCTATTGAATTGATTTAGTATACATAATCATACAGCTAATATGGTGTGATGTTGGCTTTAAAATGCAAAAACAGAGTATTATCCACCCTTTGATACAATCAGTGTCAAATTCTCACATAATGCTGGTTGAAATTTAATAAAAAGAGATTGGTTTTCACAATATACTGTGAAGTAAACATTGCACTATTACAAGAAAACTCCTATCCTGTAAGAGTAGACAAAACAAAAACAAAAAAAAACCCTCACTGAGAGAGATGTGAGATATGTAAAACTCGATATCTGAAAAGTCAATGTCGTACACTTATAAAATTTAAAAAAAAAAAAAAAAGAGTACAGTCTCATGTAAACTGCAGAAATGTGGCTTTTGTGGAATATTAGCAGCAAGAAAGTCTTTACTGCAAAAAGAGACTAGCAGTAGTACAAGATACTTAGGACAGAGAAGTTTGAATTTGAATTGTTTGATTACAACTGCTGTGTATATATTTGATAAAAACTCAATGAAATGTTGCAGAAGGACAACCACATGTCAACAGTCAATCATACATGAAGCACAATACCTACAAATGGTGTTGACCTTCTCCACAAAATTGATGGAACCATAGATCAGTATACATTCAACAGTATATCAGTCCATCATGTTATACCCTCCGAGACAAACTAATCAGACAATATTTTAAATTGCACTCAAACTCTTCCACAATACGTGAAACATATTAAAAAAAACAACTTAAGATAACTTTATCAAATGGAATAGCTTCCAAAAGGTCCAGATATTAAAACACAGAACAAATACAACAAGAGTACCAACTATACTAAAGAAAGCCTATGGACACAGATTTAAAAAAAAAAAAAATTAAATTATGCAGTGACTTTGAGAAATAAATAGATATTCAATGTACCAAAGATATTACTGATGTCAAAGGCGTATACACTAAATATTAGCATTAAGTAAAGTTAGAGACATTATTTTTCTTCTATTTTTGTAATAATTTCATGTAATATTAACTTGCAAGAAGCGCAAATTAATTTTGATGGCAAATCAATGACTATTTTGTGTGTAAAGTTCACAGTATGACAATTACGGTAGTGTTCTAATATGCTCAAATGTTACTAAAGTTTTTCAGGAAATTTGAAATCCAATCAGCAATGTGAATGATTCTGAAATCTTAAACACTTCTGAAAGTTAAAATTGCCTTTTGGAAGTAATTAAGTCTTTTTAACAATTAATTTCAGCATTAAGTGTTTAGTGGTCAAATTCAATTGTAGAATTTTTGAATACTAGAACCTAATTTTTTTGAAAAATTTATGTCCAAGACCAAATAAACCCATACCCCACTACTGCAAATGGCCTGAATGATATATTAATATAAGCTGACCTGAAACTAAATGTTAAATAATCATACTACATGAAATACAACAGCTTGGTCTAAACAACCAAAAAATATTAAAAAATGTTTGACAAAGAAGATTTGTAGAAAAATTTGTTCTTGTTTTCCCAAATCAAACACATCCACAGCTATTACAACTTATAAAAAGTTATTTTGGGATGTTTACAAGCAATACTTTTGTTTCAATGAATTATTAATTTTTCATATTTTTTACAATATCAAAAGCATAAGAAACAGTTTCAAAATATTTGTATTATAATAGGATATTACAATTCCTAAAAAGTATATTTATTCCAAACAACATAACTGGTTGATTAAACTCAATAGGGGTTAGACATATAGCCTAGAAATAATAAAAAACATTCTTTCTAAGAAAGTTGTACAACATCAAAAGAATGGAAGCAATAATTGTCTCAAGACTGGTTAAAAGCAGTTCAAATAACAGCATAAATTACCTTTTCCTGTAATAGCTTAGAGGATGAACATGTATTAAAATCCTCTACAATAATGTGGTCAGATTGTATACAAGCCCATGGTAACACAGTTTTATAGGTTTCTGGACTATGCAGAGAAAATTCTGACTGAAGGAATACCTAAAACAAAGAAAGAATAAATGTTAACTTTACATTAGCAATATAAAACATGAAGTATACACAAGAATAATTCACAATTTATTTTTTTCAAATGCAAAGTATGCCTATGGTACAAACAAAAAGTTATCTTTACCACATAACATTTACATATTTTCTTGACTATTTGTCAAGACACATTATACACAAGAGCCAAGAAAATAATACCTTCCTGTTGTTTTTTTTGACATTTCTACTCCCACCTCATTCTTAATGTTCTATATTTGCACATTTGTCAAATCTCCTTTACATCAAAATGGAATAATCATCCACATGTGTAATACCTTATATAAAAACATCCAAGTACAATCGGGTCCAACCTTATGTATTTCCTACCTCTAAGTTTATGTCCCACCTAAAGAACCTTATTTGGTCCTCCTTTAGTTTTATCATATTTCTTTAGCATTACAAAGAGTATAAACATATGGTACACTTAAATATATATATTTCATTTTAAATTAATAATGTCAGTTTCAAATATATTAGCCCATATGTACCTTTAACTTAATTGTTAGTTAGAATCTCTACACTTATATGGCAATGCAACTGGAGAAAGCCGTGGTGTCTTTCACTCCAGGGAAAGAACAGTCGAAGGTATGTGAAAAATCCCATAAAACTATATTATCTTTGTAATCACTGTATCATGTGATAAGCAACATGATATATGTTGTCAAACATCAGAACAATAAAGCTATGAACTCAGAGTATATGAATTTCAAATGAAATCCCTGAAGCTCCATATATTCAAGTGGTCTATTAAGACCTAACATAAAATGATATTTCTTGTTAAAAACATTCCAAAATAAACACCTTTCTTAAAGAAATTAATGCAACTGAAGGACATTCTCTTGCCTGGCACATAAGAAGGTTAAAAAAATATTTGTAAACTTCTAATGTCGGAACATGTTAAATCAGACATTTAGCATGTCAAACAAGTTCAATCCACACAGAAGAGTGACTCAACAATCCATGTTCTAAAGAAGGCATGCGTTCCAATGACAATATCACCCTGAGTGAAACTGGTTCAAGGAATGAGAGGTACTAGGCATATTCTTCTATGTAAAACTTCTACTGTCTCAAACAGTTATCACTTTGTTTCTTTATTGAGTTTCATAAAGAACTATGCACTAGTTATCTCTAACTTTGAAGTGATGGATTAGACAAAAGTCAAATAGTTAACACCACCAACAGTCAAATTTTAGGCTATTTCTGTCAGACCAAATGGTGCACAATTTTTTGTTGTTGTAACTGAAGACAGTTACAGAATATGAAACAAAACACAGATACACAATTGTCAAGTTAACCATCAGACCAGGTTCAGCCTAGTATATATAGTTAGATGCAAAAAGTAAGTCCAATATCACATGTTTAATTATAAAGAAGGTGTCCCAATAAAAAAAGCATTAAACAATTCAAAACATACTATGTGTTGGATGCTTTTGTTTGAGAAGATTAAAATCTTGTAAGTCAGAAGCAAAAAATAATAAAAAAATGTAGTTTACTAAAGTAAGTAATCTGGCACCAAGAATCCACCTCATAGTAATATTTATTTAAACTTACTTGATTAGATTTTGAGATGTTACAAACATAATAAAACATCCTACAATATTCTTGATATTTCTACATAGTTCTAGTGAAATAGAAACATTAAATATTTTGGTTTGTACTGTTTACCTCTAAAAATGTAAAATATAACCTACACACTTTTCTTAATATGCTTAAACTTACTTTTGGCACAGTGTCTATGTCTGGGAGTCTTTTATCTGAAAAAAATAGAATAATCTTCTGTTGTTTTTTGGATCAGTAAAAATGAGAAACTTCAAACTGATTAAACATGTTTGCATCTACACACAAATAAAAAATCTATAAATAGTTCTTAATTCTCTGCTTAACGATATTGCATCTCAAACACTTTCAGGGTTTGTTTTTTTATCAATTACTAAATGTACAAAAACTTAACATATAATTTTGACAAATGTAAATATACATGAAATGATTTAAAATTACACTATTTTATAATTAGAAGGAATATACTATTTAAATCATTACACAATAACTAGTTATTAAAAGATAAGATTTTCTAAAATTGAAAATGTATTTTCAATAATACCTACCTCTCCTCACACTACAACTAGACCCAGCATGGCCAGGTGGGTTAAGTTGTTCGCCTCATAACCTGAGGGTCATGAGTTTGAATCCACGTTGCACCAAACATGCTCACCCTTTCAGCTGAGGGGGCATTATAATGTAACGGTCAATCCCACTATTCGTTAGTAAGAGAGTAGCCCAAGAGTTGGTGGTGGGTGGTGATGACTAGCTGCCTTCCCTCTAGTCTTACACTGCTAAATTAGGGATGGCTAGTGCAGATAGCCCTCAGGTAGTTTTGCACAAAATACAAAAACAACAACACTACAACTATTATTCTAATGCAATGGTTTCCATCCTATGCACATCTAAGCAATGATCTGATTTTTTTTCTTATTTGCTTCAATTTTTTTATTTTCTTAACTACCTGTAGAGATATCTGTCTCGTGACACTCTCCACTTATGTCAACATATCACCCTCTGTCCTGGTACTGTAATATAGGCACTTCATTCAGATTATGTTATCACTTTTTTGAATGAACTCAATCTGCAGTCTCTAACACTGGCTCTTAGAGGAGAGGAGGGGCAGGAGAGCATAAAAGGAGCTAAATATTATGTAAATACATTTTTGATTTTAGAAAATATAAAGTTCCAAAATATACTTATCTGCACTCACAATATAGCTAGAACCCTTTTTTTAAAAGGTTGGAAAACAGGTGAGGGCATTATCCATACAAAAGGCATCTGCACAGATCATGATTGTGCCAAAGAATATTAGCACCCTTGTACATTACACCCAGAACAGGTATGCTTTTCACCCAGAACTTAATTCATGTACTGTGGGTGGAATTTTATATGATTTGTCATCTGTTAACCAGATAGCCAGGGTTCCTTTAGTCAGGATTGAATTATAGGGCCATGGTCCCTATATCCCACATTAGTGGTTAAAGCATTTGGATAACAATATACATCTATACTTGTGAGTGGATACCGACCTATAGTGAGAATGATGCGTTCCAAGCCACCAGAATCACGACAAGAGGGTAAGAAATCCAGAAGGCAACATTCCAAACTTGCAATGATAGTATCCTGTATGCCATAATCAACCTGAGGAAACAGAACTCATCTGATCTGGAATTATAAACACACACTGTCACTCCACAGCCAAGTGAGAAAATAAAATTCTATTTGTCTATTATGGGAAGAATATGAAACAAATAGCACTGCTTAACCAAGGACCTGGGATACAACCACTTTGCATTTGGAATAGCAAAGAGACAATTGACCCTCTTTCATGAACAATGTACTGAACTAATATTAATCAAAAAGAAGGGACATGCTTAACACAACTGATTAGCTGAGCATCAAATCTCAAATGATATTATGATTTGGCTCCCACATAGAATGGTACCTCTCCTATCAGTATCTAGGAAAGAAAATTCATGGTCTTAGGTAGAAGGAGCCCCAAAATTCATCCTCTTTTCTAAGAGTTGAGAAAATTCACTCTAATAAAACTCTGAAGGAATAATCTCTTTCCACCATCCTACTTACTGGTAACTACATGTGGTAAAGATTCACTAGCTCTCCCAGTAGAATTTGAGGGGTCATGCACATTGGGGAGTCCTGAGAAACAGTGCTCTGGAAACAATGCAATAAGTGAACCAAGTTCCTGAAATATTTAAAAGCAAACAGATCCTAATATTATTCAATTCAAAGATTGGTAGGGATGGGCAGGATCTCCATATGCTTAACTTGTGATAGTTCATGAATGGAAGTCCACTTTGGTACAGTAAAACCACATGGTCAGCCTCTAGGTGGTCTTATGGAACACCTCATTTCTACAGAACCCACTGCAACCTAGATAAAGGATACTGAGTTAGTTATTGATAGTGCAGAATTGGTTTGATAAAGCACACCTGCCTGGGTAACACTCTCTATGGAGTGGGATCCTGTAAAAGAGGTAAGAGACCCTGGAAAGTAAAGAAGAGAGAACATTATCAATAAAAATACTCACCTGTCCTTATAATATAGTGGACATGGCTAAAATAGTTACAGGGGTAGTCAAAAACCCTCAGGGGAAGATACTGCCAAATAATGCAAGACACAAGTGCTGGGACAGGTTCAGATACCAGCCTGCACAATGTCTTGCAAAAGACAATTCAATCCAACTGCCACCAACAAACAATGTGAAACATCTTATGAGATGTAACTCACAGAAGTCTCCTGGCCTTCAAAGATAGCCCATTATAAGCAATGTAGATAACTTTTCATACCTACCTCATCAAGGTAACCTGGGATAAATCCCAGGAAAGTGAAGGATCTCAATGAATAAAAAGTCATTGTCCATTACCTCTAAAGTGGTTAGTGTGAGCCACATAGCACTTCATGGTTTTAACTGGACAGAGCAAACAATCAGGATCCAACCTGATATCACAGTGAGAAATAGAAATCTGATGAATTGGTGAGAAGAATTTAACCCCTTCCCTGGTTGCCAGTGTGTTAGATGAGAATGACCTGTCTGGGCATAGAAAGATGTAGATGGAATGATAAAACATTCTGTGCACATATAACACAAACAATTCCAACCAGTAATGTTCAAAGGCCAGCAATGACAACAAAAAAAAACCTTTAAGGAAAAGGTAATCACAGTACATGAGGCTAAAGGATAAAACAGATATTAAGAAAGAGCATGCAATACCACCTTAATATCCCATTTACGTATCGAAAATGGTCTTTTAGCACAACTTGAGAAGACTGGAGAGCACTGAGGACTCAAGTAAATTCCATCTTTTCAAGTATGTACAGGTAGTTGATAAAGCTGCCTTACATAACGTGATTATAGAAGAAGCTAAACCCTTGTCAAAGAGCCAGGTCAAAAAATGGTCAAACAGGGATTGGAGGATAGGTCATTTAGCCCTATTGCCACAGGTATCTCTTACTGTGCATGACACAAAGTTTAAGTGTCTTACTTTAAAAACGTTATTAAACTACTTTTTGTTTATGTTATATCAATTAGAACAGAACAAAATCTTAACAAATAATTCATATTTTAAAAATATACAAGTTTTAAGTTCTTAATTCTACAAGGCAATCTTTTAAAAAATCCTAAATTTCTCCTAGTGACACAACACATTTTCTCTTAGCATGTCATCTTCCCTATTTTATCCATCATGCCTCGAAAAATTATGAAATATTAAATGTAAAATCATCATTGCTCAGACAAAATCATTTACTATAGTCTTCAGTTTTGTTTGGTTATAGAAATATTGAATAGAAAATCAGACCATTCCTGCCACACCTACCTGTTACATCCTCTATTTCATAATTTGTTAACAGTTCTCTCTTATGTTTAATTATAATTTACTTATAACCAATAGAAAGTCAAGGATTTTATCTATCAAATTATTTATTGTGTAACATTATGTCCTGAACAGTTAAATGTCAGTTTCACTCAAAGTACCATCATTATTCTTGTGGGAAGTTAATGACTAACTTGGATGAACTTGCAACAACGTTTATCACACAGTTAGAAAGCCACAAAAATTTTCAAAGATAAGGGAATGTGTCTATTTTTTGCCTATTATTAGGGTAAATGGTTTGATGTATTATTTAATTCAATAAAAATTATTCAGTGCATTACTACCATTAGTATAAAAATTAGGGTCAACTGTCTAAGATAATTGAGAGCAACAAAAAAGAAGATAGGTCAAGTATTTTATTTCTTGTTTTTTATGTTTATTCTTTATATATATACACATATATATAAAAGTAACTAAAATGTAAAAATATGGATCTTTTTAAGGTTAATTATGATTAGATTAAATAAAACAGATAATAATAATAAACATGTTTTGAGGCACACACATGAACAAATGTAGTAGCTTGTGAAAAATGTAATTTTATAATGTAATGTGCATATGTCCCACATGATTTACAACTTCTAATGAAGCAGATAGTAGTCAGACACTGTTCATAGGGCAATAAAACAATAACATTTAATTATAGATAGATATATACTGTTATGAACTTAGAGCTACTTTGGATAAATTAATATGGTTTCATATTAAAATTTGAAGTCCTTCTAGAAAGAAAAATGGGTAATTTAGATTTATTTCAATTTATGCTTTTGATGGTTATGAGGTAAGTCAAATTATCTGCTTCTGTTTTGAGATAGGGTAGAGAAATTAACAGGTAAACTGAGTTTTATTGAAAAAAGTTTGAAATGTATTCAGGAGGTTTTAAGGATTACACAATGTAAATTTGAGGTTTTTAATATAAGTAAAAGTATTTTTAATCTCAGCATGAAAATCACTTTGCACACAGACTATTTAAAATAAATACACTATACATTCATGAACAAGTTTTTATTTTAGTTTATTAAAAATACTTCAATAAAAATATTTTTTGTATGTGAAAGAGTAGGTAATGGTAACTGAAAGATGGTCAAATTTCAAAGTTTGAAGTATTAAATCTAAAAAGACTTGAAAGATGTACTAAGAGGTCATGTGGTAAGTCACATAGACTGAACTCATAATAAAAAAAGTTAATAAGAAAGGATGTGGTTCACAAGAAATAGGGGCAAGGTAACTTCTCACACCTGAGAAACAAAATCCAAAAACATAATGGAAGGCCTAAGAGCCTCCTCAGATAGGGCATGGAAAGGCACAGTAAAATCAGAAGATGAAAAATAAGTGGTCTAAGTCCTTATCTGCCTGGACAGGCACAGTATGTTTGGGAGGAAGTGGTGCAAAGTTCTGGTGATAGAGATTTACCCATGTAACATTCAATTGATTTCCTAGCAAATGCCAATAAATCTTCCAAACCTGTGACAAAGTGCAAGTTGCAGGTATGACCCACAATGTAATATGACTTCACAATTCATAAGTAGGAAGAGTCAACTGAAAGTATAAATAACAATACAACTGCAATAAAGTGGGTTTAAATTAAGATGAAGAAACAATCTGAAGAAACTTGGAAGTAATATAAATGAAAACCAGTTTGCAAAAATATTAAATACAAATGTGAAAATTGAAACAAATGAAGTAAGTTGTCCAAACAGAAGTGCTGCCAAATACAAAGTGATGGTTTAGTAGAGATATTTAGATGGAGTTACATGAATATGTCATGCTGCCATTGGTGGAGAAGTGATGCATGATAATTTATATGAGATGTGTTGGAATCATCTGATTCTAATGGGTAGGTAGGAGACTTGTGACATGTGTAAAGAAACAGTAAACATTTAAAAAGTAACACTGAATGAGAATAGCTAATCTTGTGAAAAGATAGAAGTACTGTATTGGGATTAGGAATCAGGTTCAACAATTTGTCTCTCACCATGATCACATAACAATGTCAGTTCTCATTTCATTTTCCACACTTTTTGATAACTTCAATCGTTTCAAATTCAAAGAAGCTTCAAAGTACACTGTTTGTAGTCAATACACTTATTAAGATTAAACTATCAACAATACTACACAATATCATTGTCAACGTTACTATAAATAATCAGAATTGGGCTAAATGTGAAACACTATTACAATTGATAATTTGTGATTGTGGCAGGTTGCAGACCAGGGGTTTCCAACAGATGGGTCGCGAAGCCTTGGCAGGGGAGTCGCGTAGCCTTGTTAGAAGTAGCTTGGGATAACATTTTATTTCATCAATTACATTTTCATGCTCTTACATTTTTTTTTGTTTCGGTGCAAAGCAAAACGTGTGCTACGTTAGTTCAATGTCATTAGGTGATATTATGGGTGTATGTATGCGTGCCTGTGTGAATGTGTATGTGTCTGCAACTGTATGTATGTGTGTACTAGTGAGTAGCAAGTATGTGAGTGCACGCGCATGTACGTATGCTTGTGTGTATGTTTAGCTGTGATTAAGTGTGTGTGTGCTCGCTGTTGATACGTGAGTCACATGTCCGTTGCTGATTGGTGGATGACGAATCGCACGACTGGCCACGCTCCTTCCCTCCCAATACTTACCCCATCATTACACTACCTGCACCCCCCACAAGTAGTCAGTGTAAGATCTACAGTTGCCAAAGCGTTCATTATTCAACATTTTTATTTTATTTTAACAAGGAGATAAGTAAGCAGTAGAGGTGTGTCCATGGCTAAACGGCGCAGATACTCAGAATGCTACCTCAACATTGGCTTCACCACTGTGCTCACCAACGACGGCATCGAGAAACCACAGTGTGTTTTGTACCATGCTGTCCTGAGTGCAGAGTCAATGAAACCATCAAAACTCAAGCGTCATCTCGAGATGAAACATCCAAAACACGCAAAGAAGGGTTTGGATTTCTTCAAGTGGCATGAACGGTGTCTTAAAAGCCAAAGAATCAATAGAAGTGGGTTGTTTCAGCAGCAGAGTGCAGCCGTAGTGGTAGCTTCATATGAGATTGCATTCAAAATTGCTAAACAAAAAAAGCCTCACACGATTGGAGAAACACTTCTTAAACCCTGCATGATGAAAGCAGTAAATCTTATTCTTGGAGAAGCCAGTGCAAAGAAGATGCAGCAAATATCCCTGTCAAATAATACTATACAGAGGCACATTTCTAAAATGTCTATGGATGTGAAGGAACAGGTTTTGACTGAAATCAAGGGTTCCCCTTTGTTCTCCTTTCAGCTCGACGAGTCAACAGATGTAAGTTCATGTTCTCAGTTGCTTGTCTTCGTGAGATACATTAATTCAGGTGACATCAAAGACAATTCTTATTCTGCAGTGCACTTGAAACCACAACAAAAGCTGATGATGTCATGGAAAAGTTTCAACTTTTTTTCAAGATGAAAATCTTCAATGGGAAAAGTGTGTGGGGTTTGTACAGATGGGGCACCGGCTATGCTGGGATCGAAATCAGGATTCCAGTCGAGAGTGAAGAAGCTAGCACCTCAAGCAAAGGGCATCCACTGCATGATTCACCGATATGCTCTTGCCAGTAAGACTCTCCCTGCCTCTCTGCAGGAAGTGCTTGAATCTGTAATCAAAATTGTAAATTATGTGAAGACTCAAGCACTCAACACTCGCCTATTCAGAGAACTATGCAAAGACATGAATGCTGACCACGAAGTCCTTCTCTTCTACACAGCAGTACATTGGTTGTCGAAAGGAAACGTTATTAATCGTGTCTTTGAAATAAAAGATGAAATAAAGCTATTCCTGGAGACTCAAGAAAGGAAAGATCTTGTAGCTCACTTCAAAGATGAAGCATGGAATAAAAGGGTTGCGTGCTTAGCCGACATTTTGACCAGCTGAACAAGCTCAATTTGAAGCTTCAAGGAAGGGAAACACATGTTCTCCTTTTTCAAGATAGTCTTCGGGCCTTTGTTTCCAAACTGCAGAACTGGCATCAGAAAACCAATCTTGGAAACATCGCTATGTTTGAAAAACTTTGTGGAGTGACGGACGAGTCTCATATCCAACTGGATCAGTTCCTCAAGGATGAGATTACCGAACATCTTCAGTCTCTAGAAAAGGAAGTCGAGCGTTACTTCCCTGAGCTATCACAGGAACATGAGGCCCTGGTAAGGAACCCATTTTGTACTGAACTTGATGTACCCAGCATCCCAGATGATATCCAAGATGAATTTCTGGATCTAAGGAACGACTCTTCAGCTCGTGATCTCTTCAAGGTGTAATCGTGACTCAGTTCTGGTGCGCTATGTATCAGTCATACTCCAAAGTCAGCACCATAGCTTTACATGTCCTTGTTCCATTTGCTTCTACTTACTTGTGTGAGGCAGGATTTTCCACTCTTGTCAATATAAAAACAAAGAATAGGAACAGATTGGATATTGGAGATGACATGAGACTGGCTCTAACAAACGCTCGGCCACGAATTTCAAAGCTTGCTGCTGAAATGCAACATCAGGCATCTCGTTAGCTGGGTTGGATAGCTGTTCAAACCTATGTTAATATTATTTTGAGAAATATATGTTCTTTTTGTGAATTCAGGTTGGACCAATGTGATTTAATTTGCTAATAAATAATTACAGAATTTTTAAATATTTTTTTTAGATGTTTCTTTCCCTCTCCTTCACAGAAAATAAAATAAAAATTAAGCTGCTGATAGTAAGCCCTAAGTAGGAGGTCACATGGGTTTCAAACTTTTAGGTAAGGGGTCGAGAGTGCCAAAAGGTTGGGAACCCTGTTGTAGACCATGCTTGGCTCAGAAACTGAAACAGAAAAAAACTTTAAAAAAAAGATTTTGCTGAAAGTAAATATAAAGTAAGGAAATCACATTTTGCATATGTCTATCATTTTTTCAAATCTAAAGAATATAGAGAATAAAAGAGAAATACTCTATCATTTTTCTGTCTTAAATTTTGCTTGGATATTCAAAGATTTAGGTATTTCCTTCTTTGCATAGTAATACAATTTGAGTACATATTTTCATCAGAGGTTTTAGTTGCTTTCTTCTTGTTTCAGACACTGAAAATAGCTCACAATAACCTATACATTAAAGTAAATAACACTAACCTTGCCACCTAGCAGCAGGAAGTAACTTCAGATCACTTCTAGCTTATTCAGTACTTGAAATGGAAGATCTAGTTGTTTGTTTCAAATGTTGACGGTATCTCTGATATAGAAAATTAGGTTGAGTAAAAACACTTAAGAGTTTTCTTATTATAAAAAAATATGTTGACTACATTTCCAGATTCATGTAAGAAAATTTATTAAAAACCATTTAAGCTTTTCTAAAAACAACTCACTTGGTTGTAACCTTAATGTCATACAACAAACTTTATAATATACATGTATTACTAATAATACAAACAGTTGACATGCACTTTTAACTCCTTCAACATGGGCTCGGTTAATCTCACCAACCATGACATCTTTGTACTTGCTAAAAGTCTCTTGAAGTATTTTTTAATAAACTAAAACAAAGATTTGTTCATGAATATACTAAATATTTGTTTGGAATAGTCTGTGTGCAAAGTAATTTTGATATTAAGATTAAAAATACTTTTCCTTATCTCAAAAATTTCAAATTTCCTTTCTGTGAGCTCTAAAACCTCATAAATACACTTCACGTGTTTTCAGTAAAACTTTATATTCAATATGTTATTTTCTCAATCCTATCTCAAAATGAAATCAGTTAATTTAAATGACCTTGTAACAACCAAAAATGAATCAAAATAAACATACATTACCCATTTCTTCTTTCTAGAATATCTTCATATTGTAACACGAAACTATATTTTTTTATCCTAAGTAGCTTTAAGGTCATAATAGTATACACCTACTTCTAATTAAAATTTATTGTTTCATTTCCCTTGGAACTGTCTGCCTACTACAAATGCCATAATAAATTGTAAATCACTCAGGGCATATGCAGCTCATATTATACTATCAAGTTATATTGATCACAAGCTAATACAAACTGTTAGCATATATGCTTCATGAAGTTGTTGCTGTTTGGTGTTTTATGGCACAAAGCAACTATGCTATATGGGCCAAGCAACTAGTAAAAAAAATAACGGTGAAAGTATTATAGAGTGTAAAGAGAAATTAAGTTAAAACAAAAAGAATAAGACGACATCAGATAAAAACTAAACAGAATTAAAAAAAGCCAATGGTCCTTAAAAAATTAAAAACATTTGTAAGGGGTAAACTGATATTAAAAGCAAGTCTTAAATGCTGCTATTGTTCACAGTCATAATGATGGCATGATAATAAAATGTGGGCTATTGTGACTTGAGTGTCACACAGACTACACATAGGTGCATCAGTCCCAGATAAGAAAATGAGTTAAAAAAAACTGTGACCAAAGCGTAGCCGAGTTAGGATGACTTCCTCCTTCCAATACTTATGAAAACAAGATGGCCAAAATCCAACAGAGGGTTTTATCAGGAAAAACTTATCGTTATGTTGCTCACTTAAAGTTGACTGCCCACTGGTATGGAGCAGAGCCTTGAATACAGGACTATATTCCATAAATGGAACAGGCACAGCAGTGATAGAGCCAGAGCAGACAGACTTAGCTGCAGTGTCAGTGAGCTTATTCCCATGAATACCAACATGGCCTGGTATCCAGAAGAGCTGGGTAGAAGTAGATGTTAAAGAGAAATGGGCCAGTCAGTTTTGAATATTGATAAGAATAGGGTGAGAACTGATGTGAAGCAACTCCAGGCCTAACAGAGAGATAAGTGA
Source organism: Tachypleus tridentatus (assembly GCF_004210375.1). NCBI lineage: Eukaryota > Metazoa > Arthropoda > Merostomata > Xiphosura > Limulidae > Tachypleus > Tachypleus tridentatus. The sequence continues at coordinate 145,829,157 of NC_134830.1, forward strand.
ATCAGTATAAATAGTACAGTTCATGTACTGCATAGTTTCTATGTGATCCAGTTTAAGAGAAATGGCATACAATTCAGAAGTGAACAGAGAAACTGTAGAGAGGATTCGGAGTGCAACAACTGAATTACAACAAAAAATATCAGAGCCCACAGAGTCATCTGATTTTGAACCATCTGTATAAATTGGGAATGAAAGGATGGTTCGAAAGATGTTTGGCAAATAGAAGCGGTGCTTCCAATTGAGAGTATCTTCCTTCTTTAGACAACTTAAAGAAAGGTCTCACTTGGAGATGGTAATAAGCCATGGTGGAATGGGCTGACCTGTGGAAAGAACAATATCATCCAAGGACAGACCAAACTCAGCCAATTGTGCCTGTATAAAAAGGCAAAAGGAGCAATGGCAGACCATCTATTCTGAAAATGCATGGCCAACTGAGGAAGGTAAACACAATCCAAGGTGGGATGCTGTGGTAAGGATTGAAATTTAGAAGCATACAGTGCCCTTGTACACTTAATGTTCAGCTGCTTCATGTGTGGAATAAAAGTCAGCTTACGGTCAAATATAAGCCCCAAGAACTTTGCCTCTGGGACTATAGGAAACACAACTTAATGGAGACAGCACTCAAGGTCAGAGTGAATGTCCTGTTGGCAGGTTTCAGAAAGATATCCTGTAAGGAGAGACACACAGGATGATAAGAATCAATCAAATCCTTAATGTCATCTATATTTGAATAAAACTCTGATAGTCCCACTATATCAAAATGGCCATTTTCATTCATGTGGAGGAGAATGGGATGGTGAGCTCTTTTGTCTTAGACATTTTTGTTTTTACTGGACAGAGGTCTATCCATCTCCATGAACCCTGCCTGGGTCGAGTATGCAGCTCTCTGTCTGTAAACGAAGATTCCAGCGATTGAGGGAATGAATGAATAATCGTTTTGTATCTCAGGGGCTGGAAAAGAAGATGGAACTGAGGAAGTGCCAGAACCCAAAGCCGAAGGAGATGGACCTGGGCAGACACTGAAAGCAGTGGTGGGGACAGAGATAAGAGTGGGCGTAGAATCGTCAACTCTTTTAATCATGGAGAGCAAAAGACTCCTCAGATGTTTTGCAAATGACTCTGTTGGAGGCACAGAGAGATCTGTCTGCACTCCCACTATGGCAGTGGAAGGGAGTGCATCAACATATGTCTGAAACAGAGTGGAGGACAAAAAACTTCTGAGCCTCTGACAAGGAGATATTGATCACAATCTTCAAGCATTGCACCTCTTTTTCCTCCATCCACTTAGGGCAAGAACTAGAGTAAGAGGGGTGTGAACCATTACAGTTAACTCTGTGTGATTCCAGTTTACATTCACTGGCATTATGGTCTTTGCCACCACAAAGAGCACATGTTAAAAAACATGGCAGTTGTCTTCAAGTGGCTGAACAGCTGACACTAAAACATCTGAGAAAGTTGGGAATGTATGGCCATTCCTTACAGTTGAAATAATATGCCTTGACTGTGGCAGGTAGACGTGGTGATGTAAATGTCAAAATTAGAACATCAGTAGACATATAAATACTGTCTTTACAGGCATAAATATAGCAAACCACAGAAATGCCTTGGCTGACAAAACCAGCAAAGATCTCTGCCTTGGAAATATTCTTCACGTCCCTCTCAACAATAACTCCTCTTGAACAATTCAGGGTAGCATGGGGAGTAACCTCAATGGGTATATTCCCAATGCTCTTTGAATTCAGGAGGACTTTAGTGTGTTGTAGTGAAAATGTCTCCAGAGCATAACTTTTTTGCTAACTTGGAGGAACCAGTAAGCCACGCTAATCCCTTTTGAATGAAAAGGGGACATCTCCCTAAAGATTTCTTGGATAATGAATGCAGCATGAGAAAATGAGGTGTTGAGTCTGACTTTGATAGTGATTGTATAAGTCATCCATAGATGGTTATTTTCCAATAATCTGTTTTTCATTTTTTATTTTTTGTTATAAATAGAGATATCCATAATAAAATAAGAATATTTCAGTGCTCAGTGTCCACACAATGGATAGAAGGCACAATGCATTGCCAAACAAAAACTATGCAGCAATGCTAGGGTTTCGTGAGCAATGTATACAAACACCAACATCAAGCACAATGTCCACAACACCTGTTGAGTATGTCCAACACTGGAACTTGGTTGATCCTAGCTCAAGTGATCCAGATAACTGACCCTGAAGAGGCCACTCCAAGGCTGCTCATCTACAGGAATTCAAGGCCAAAGTGGTGTGTTAGGGTTAGACCCTCAACCACCAGGATCCTCTACTCCCCTTCACAGGCCACCACAGATGGCAAACACATGGGTGGATGTTCAGATCCCAAAGAAGGTAAATTGAAATTATAGAACTTTCTCTGGAAGGTTCTCTCACCATGTTCAGGAATTACTTGTTTCACCTAATCCAATCTTAACTAACTTAAAAAAAAGATCCCTTTTTCACATTTTAGTTACTTTTATATTAACAAATAAAGAATAAACATAGTCATTAACTTTCTCTTGGGAACAAAGGTCGTATTCTGAGTGAAGTTAATGATTTTCTTTTCAGAACACTACATTATACAATGCATGATTTGATAGATGAAAACCTTGATTATCTGTTCCTTATATGTAAGATATAATTAAGTGTAAGAGAGAACTATTACCAAATTCTGAGAGTATGTGACAAGTGAGTTGGTAGGAGGGGATCTAATTTTCTATTTGATAACTCTATAATCAAACAATATTAAAAGCTAAAAAATATGATTTGTCTGGGCAATGAATATTTTATAGTTAGTAACTGAAACTCAGTTTTGTACTTTCTTAAGAGGTGATGGATGAAATAGGGAAGACAAGACGTTTACAGAAAATATGTCATTTGTGACACTTTACGGTAAATTCAGGATTGTTTTTTAATATTGCCTTGTACAACTAAGAACTTGAAACTCATATGTTATTAAAATGTGGATTATTTGCTAATATATTTTTCTATACTAATTTGTGTAATATAAACAAAAAGAAATTTACTAAAATTTGTAATGTAAGACACTAAAACTTTGTGTCATAAGCAGTAAAGGATACCCATGGTAAGAAGGTTAAAAGCACATATAAACTTTGAATGAAAAATAACATACAATAAAAACTTCAAAAGTTTTGAAGTAATACTTTCTATAAAATATATTTTTAATAAGTAACTTTATTTTGCTCTTCCTTTTCCTTTATATTTGTATAATTAATAGAAAAACAGTTTTCATGAACTCTAGTAATTTTCCAAATGTTTGTTCTCTGCCCATTCTTTTGTTTTCGGTTTCACTGTAAATTTTATTTGGTATTTAATCCTTTTTTATTAGTTTAATAAAAACAGTGTAATGATCATCTACCAATTAAATTTTGTAATTTTCTTCTCTAATTCCTTAGCTCTTTCCATACAGAGTTGGCATATTACACCAACCAATCTTATAATACAATGTAACCATTAGAATTTCCTATTTTATAACTTTTAAACATCACAAATCTTCTGTACACAAAAAAAATCAATTTTTAATTGTTTTTACTAAAGATTTGTAGGTGAATATATGGAGTCACCGTGTTGACTGCTCCAAGTGAGTAATATTCACATTATGATTTTAAAAAAATTCTTCATCTGAAAATTTTCAAATTTCATTTCTGTAACCTCTGAAACCTCCTAAATAAATGTAAAACTTTTTATCTTTCTGCTAAACTTTATCTTTTTTCTCTTACTTTTCTACCATATGTCAGAACAGGGCCAGTTGATTTTACCAAACTCCACCACCATAAAAAAACATTATAAAATAAATCTATATTTCCCCTCTTCACTTTCTAGAATGACTGCAGATTGCAACAGAAAACTATATTTGTTTATCCTAAATATCTGAAGCATTGTAACTGTTTTCATCTGTTTATGTTTCTACTTTTATTATTCTATTGCCCTTTGGTTCATGCCTATCTAATAATCTTGTATACAAGTCCTAAATCACTTGGTAAACGAACAGTTCTAGTTACCTTGCTGAATGGCATAACTTCTGAGGTACTCACAAGAATATTTTGTGTATAATTATTGCTGTTACTAGTTTTCATTTTCTTACTTAACCCTTATATAGCAGCAATCATCAACTGATGCTGCTACCTACAACATTCCTGCTGTTTAAAAGTTAATCTAATTTAATAATTTATCTAATTTTTATATTTTAGTTAATATAAATAACAAATGTAGATAAAAAAAACATCAAATATAGTACTTACCTTTGATCTTTTTTTTTATACTGATGGTACTAGTACACTGATCATTTATTTATTTAAACAATTCATCTAAAAACACAAACTAATAGTATTCACAAAACAATGTTCTATAACTATTATAATTTAACTGGCTTTCTAACTAATGCACAAGAGTCTTAAACAATTTTCTAAGCTTCTTGGTCTGAACAGTGTGTGAAAAACTTTCAAACTGAAGATGAAACAGACAATACAGATGAGTATGGCAAGTGGATATGACATTCTAGTATGTCTTTGTAAACAAAGAAGATTGAATGCAATAAAAATTTGACTCTGCCTTAGTAATACCTGTATGGTAATGAGAACTTTACATTCAACTTTGTAACTTCAGATGGGTAGTAACAATATTAGAGAATAGGCAAGGGAACAAAAATCAAGATTTTCAAACATGGTAAGTTTGAATATTCATTGAATTATTTCCTTTTAAAATTAAAAAATAAAAACTTGTATACTGTTAAGATTAATAACTATGTTTTTAAGTTAAGTTGATTCAAGCTTTGCATGAAACTGTAAAAAGTCATGGCATGAGCACTCCAACTTACCTCTAGCAAGAGGTTAACTTGCTCATGCGTGAAATAGTAAACACTCCTTACCATTTTACTGGGCAGTTTTCTCATTAACATTTAAACATGTAAAAATTACATAAATTCTCACAACAAAATCTCATTATTTTAACCTTCTGTTAATATTTTCCAGTCACTCTTCCAGGGTACAACTTGTTTCTTTTTTATCACCTACACTAAGTGTAATAATTTAACACAAACTAGCTGAAACTTCTGAGAACAACAAACTGTCTGTGCAAATGTTTATAAAATATTTGGTGTCCATGAAGACCCTGGAAGACATATTGACCAGATGCAAGCAGCAAACTATCACATATACTTTTTCCTCAAAAATAATTAATAGATGTGTGTGTGTATATACTAATAATCATACAAAATAAGAACTTAACATCATGTGTTAGAAAACAAAAGTTTTCAGCAACCACATAACAATGAAGTGACTCAGATTTTTGACATTGATTTTATTTCTGTATTTTTTTTTATTTGGATTACATTTTAGTATCTTATAAACACACATACACACACATTAATTTCCTGTGAAAAAAAATGACGATGGATTTAATGTAAGATGTATGAATATTTCCCAACACATTTCTAGGTTTACATGTATATTACATGAAATTTAATTTTGAGTTTCTGGACTGATTTTCCATTTCAGATAATTCATGTTTTCTTCAAGACAATATATTATTTATTTGGGTCAGATGTTTACCTATAAAAATTATAAACATGTTGAAATTAAACTAAACATTTAATCATTTGGAAACGTGGTGTACTTAACAAATTTACCTATGTACAAAATTAGATGTGCTTATGTACATACATATATAATTCAGCGTTTACATTTTAGCCCAGCTGTTTTGAATTACTTAGCCTTTTAATGGTTATAGAAAAACTGTTACACTCATAATCTGAACATCCAGAAAATATCAACTATTTAACTACTCCATTTTTTATTTAAATAAGGATCAATGTCCATTAGAAGTCAAAAGAATCAAAATATCATGCCTTTATCATTTGTGGTTATACAAAATCATATGAATCTTTTGAAATGCATATAAAATTAGAATATTTTCCATAAATTCTGTTACATCTTCTAGTAATATATTTACCTTGTTAATTCTTCTCAAGTAGGTATCAAAATGTTTTCTTGTTACTTCTGGAATGTATGGAGATGAAGGAATTGGACCTTGTTCAACAAAAGAGTCTCCCCATGTCTTTATAAAAAAATCTAATTCACGTTTGCTTCATCTAAGATCATTAAGCACAGCTGGAAGATTCTGGCTACTGTTGTGGACAGTCCATTTGTTGTAATCATTTACAATATTGGACAGACGCTCACCTTTCTGAAGATCATGATGCTCATAATCTGACTTCATGTTTGGTAATCCATCACTAGGGCATCCTTTTGAGTGAAATTATAAAAAAAAAGCACTATTTACAAATACACACATAAATATAAAATACATAAAAAATGGAATAAACTAGCATTTCTTAATGAACAACTATATATACTAACAAACAAAATTACAGCTTCCCTACTTTACTCAGATGTGGTGAAAATTAAGTGGATGACAGATAATAAAAATTCAAAATATGTCCACTGAGACTGGAAAAAGATGATGAGAGTGGTTAGGTAAAAGAAGACACAGACAAAGCCATTCTGTAACCAGCAATCATAGAAATGGATAGACCACTCTCAGAAGCTAGGTTAAAAAAGAACTGAGATGAAGAACAATTAGACAACTTAAAGGAAGTAATGAATGGATCAACATCGACAAACCATCCATTTATAAAGAACTGAACAAAAGATCATAAACCATCATAGTAGTAGATGGACATTTGAGGCAGATGATACAGAAGTCCTAGGATTACCAAGAGGTGATTGAATGTAAACCACAGTTTTGCTGGTTGAATCTGGGTGATGAGAAGAATATGGTGACAAGGAGCTGTAAATTAAAAGCAGTACCTTAGAAAAAGTCAAAGAAGAGAACAAACATACAAAAAGATGGTGAATTCAACACAGACTCAGATGGAATAACACCAGAGCCATGAAGTCTCAGAGTGAAGGGCAAAAAGGAGGTAGCTTGATGCAGTGGATAATCACAAATGCACTAAAAAAAGAGAATTCCCAAAATGAGAAAAAACAGAAACATTAAGAAATGCAAGAAAGACTTTGTCTGAAAGACAGTCTGAGCAAGACAACCAATCTACTATTAAATTCACAGCTCTAATAATGTGCATTCAACAAATGGTTGTTAAAGTTAAGAGACCAAAAGTAGAGCTTCAAAATGAGAAAACTGAGATTTTGATACGAAGTATCTCTTTGTTATGCAATATAAAAAATGACATTGGAGTTTAAATAGCTTAAAATAGGTTTCCAGACAGTTTTAAGAAGAAAAAAAAATGGTGTCATGCTCACTGAACTTTCCAGATCTCAGAGGCACTAATGTGGAAAGACCACTCCACAAAAGACCAAACACTGAAAATATCCAGAACTACATACCACTCGGCTAAAAAGACATTCTTGATAGAAGTAATGAGCTAAGGAATATGGATGGTAAGAGTAGTGTAGAAATGTATGAACCACTACAACATTTAGAGATAAAGAGATTAAGGTACAGAAAAGAAAGAAGACAATGGATCAACAGGTATATAATACTGCCCAGATGGGATCCAGTGAAGAATATACAAAAAGCACATTTCCATAGGAAGAACAGATACAAGAGAGGGAGTCTAACTTCAAAAAATAAGGCATCCCAATACTCAATAAAGCAAGTCTAAGAAATAAAAAAGCAAGTTAACAGCAAACACTGACTAAAGATATAAGAAACTTGAAAAACAGGTTAGTATGACTTTCTCTAGTAAAGCTGTTAAGGTAGTAATGCAGAGTTTTAGATAAAAAGTTAAGGTGAGTGAGAAAAACACAAAGATGAGCAAACTGAAGGTAAGAGAGTCAAAGTAGGAGAAACAATACCCAAGCTGGTAAAACAGATATCAGGAATAAGGACACTAGAAAAGATGAAAAGTTCCAATCACAAACAACAGAAATAGAGACTTAAGGCCAAAGAGGTCAAGACAACTGAAAGTCAACACAAAAAATCTGAAGTAATGCAACAACCAGGTAAATGAGAAAGTTGGGGTGTATGTAACAAGTTCAACTGAGAACCAGCAGAAACATATGTAAAATATCATAGTGGAGATCAAAGACAGGCATTACTTAGTACTTGTCAGGGATAGAAGAACCAGAAGCAATAGCAGGTTGTGGAAAGTGTTAGTCAAAGTCATTCAAAGACAAAACAGGCTCAGAAAAAGTAATAAAAGCAGGAGGGCATGGGTCTTGGATCCAAAATGAAAAATACAGAATAGAAACAGCCATGTGATATACAATAGCAGGTACAATGTTTACCAATAAAGTAAAATCAGTTATTATTTAAGGAAAATAAAAATTTCTATGGAGGAGACTTTGGACTTCTCTAATTTCAGAGACCAAGAAAATATGATAAATCATATTAATTAAAATCTATAAAACTAAAACTTACTGTGCATGTAAGATGTTTTCCCATCATACATTGGTGTGATACATGTTTTAACAAAGAGTGGTAGGACTTTTGCTCAAAGCCTTCTTTCAGTGACACAAAATATTAGTTATCTGTGGTATGAAAAGGTGAATAGAATTTCTGAAAAAAAAAGAGGTTCCTTACCATACACTACAGTGAAGTCTTGAGATCAAGCAGAATTTAACAACAGATAATCAACACAAAGCTGAGGAAGAAAAGATCTGCACAAAAGGAAGCTTAAGGTGGGAGGAAGAGAGTTGAAACAGCAATTCCTAGTTTGGGGATGTTTGTAATAAGTTCACCCATGAAATATGAGAGACAAGTGGAGTGATAGAATAAATTTCATATAACTGAATTACTGGAATGGCAAAAGATAAAGGATGGGTTAACTGATCCACATAAGAGATGTAAAGATAAGATAAAGGATGGGTTAACTGATCCAAATAAGAGATTTAAAAAAGAAAAAAGCAAAGCAAAAAAGGAAAGAGCAGATAATCATCCAAAGAGATGGCAGACTCAGCAGGAACTACAGAATCTTGGGCCCAAGAAAAAGAATGTGGGATAAAACCAACCACTTTACGAAATTATGTATAAAGGCAGTAACATTGTTCAATGCTAAAGTAACTCCAACTGCAAGCAAAGTAAAATAACAAAAACCCCTTTTAATACATTTCTGAATCTCAGGACACTTCAGAAATGTGGTATATAAAAATCCTTATTAAATAATATCTACAAAACTGAATTAATTGGAATTATTGTTAAAAGCTCCTGTCCAAACCTTATCAGAGGGTTAATTATCAAGGTCAATATTACTTTCAAGGAAACCATATTCAGCATCTTGAACATTTCTGTCAAGTCTAGTGATTCAGTTATGTGAAGAAACAAAAGTAATACAAGAAAAATAACAGTTCTCATTAAAGGTCTAACAAATTATTTTAAATTTAAGTCAGGTGCAACACAAAAATTTGTTTCACAAAAGCTTGAAAAATAACACACCTACACACTGAAGTGCCAAGGAAAAATATTAACTTTTAATTTACACAAAGGTTTCATGAGAATATTGCATAAGAAGGTTGGGTCAGCTTCCTATTGATGGAATGGTTTAACTTAATAATGAGTGCATCATAAATGAGTACAATAAATGTTATGTGCAGAGGGTCCAAGGCTTGGTACATGTTCAACAACTTTTCAGCTTAGTGTTGAGTAGTTCACTATTTGATCTGTGGAGATGTAAATACAACAATCTCAATATATTATTCTTTCCTTTTTTTTTTAAATTGCAGAAACAAAGAATATAGAAGATTTCAAAATTGAAATTTTTCTGTAAATATAGTACCTATAACTTAGATGTGCAAATCAAGGCATTGTACAGTTTAATACTGATGGATTTCAATCCATAAGTTTAAACTAATGATCATCAACATACGAATGTAGTGTTGCTAGAATTTGTTAAATTATATCTTGTAAGTTTATGTAATTATGTTCAATGCAAAAATTTAAGATTATGTAGATCTGGAAATAATGATTTTGTTTAAATCAGATGTGGATGGACATTGCAGTTACTTTCAATCAGACATTTCTTTATTTGTGACACTCTTACAAAAGTTATGTTGTAGAACAGAAGTGCTTAAAAACTCCCACTAAATAAAGGAAAGGTTACACATTTCAAGTTGAATGTTCTGTGAAATATCAATTCATGTTGTCAATTGCATACTTCCATGAATTTTAACAAAAGTGGCTAATACAAATACTAATACAAATTTCAATGTAATGTTTTGATAATCACAAGAAACACCCAAATGGTTCACAATCTGGTTCATAGGATATAGTTTCTATGATCTGTCATGAGGGTACTGACAAAGCTGGAGCTAAAGACATAGCTAAGCCAAGTCTACATTGTACATGTGAAAGCTCATTAAATAATTTTCGTTAAAATCAAATGCAAAAGACATCACTTTTTAAAGAAAACATAAAATATACTAAAGACAGTTACATGAGGAAACAGTCTGATTGAAAGCAATACTTTTCACTTGTATCTTTCTAAAAAGATATTGGTATAGTTTAACCAAAACTCACTTTAACAAACATGGTCAATTTTCATTGTGATCAAAGGTGAGTTGAACAAAATGTTCTGATAATGGTGCTAACTTAAGACAATAGTTTATGGTTTCTATTCAAAATAACAATAGTAATCTTTACAATAATCATTTGTGCACCCTCTAAAGATATTAATTACACAACAACCATTCTATGAAGGTTATTCTTATCTTTACCAGATCCAACACTAAAATGTAGGTCTATTTAACCAACACTGAAAACATTTTAAAATTACAACACACTCTAACACCATCATTAAATTTCCTCCATAAATTTAATTGAATCAAAATTTTTGAAGTTTCAATTTACTAACCCTAATATTCATTTTTTAATGTTCAACCTATTCATTCAAACATTTCCTATGGACTACTCATACAGCATACACATGGGCAAGTTATGCACACTCTTGACAATCTTAAACACTTGAAGTCATCTGTATTTCTTGAAGTCTTTAAAGTTATAATTTTCCTACACTGAAAATACATTTCTGGTAGGTATTTGTCTCATAAATAGCCATTATCATTCGGTGCTGCCCTTTCTATGCTCAAAATGCTCTGCACGTCACAAGCCTAAAGCACCCACATATCTGATTTGAATGCATCTTGCATGTAAATTATCATGCATAAACCCTATACCAATAAGAGTGCAACACACTTTTCTAATGCATGTGGCTCTCTCTATTTAATTCTACCTAACTATTACGTAAATGTTTGGCAGAAAATGTAATCACCAGTTTTTAGTGGGAAGGAAGGATGGCAAGTGTGAGAGACAAGTAGCTGTCAGAAATATATTTTCAGCATAGGAAAATTATAGCTTCCAATATGGTACATTACTTCCCCCTCATATAAATAGTTAGAATTCCATATTAAATAGGTGGAGGAACTGGTGCAATGGAAAGAAAAATGCATCCTTCAAAAGCATCCAAAGGATACCTACAGTGAAGGATCATATGTGTAGAAAACTGCACAACTTCTGTACCACATGTACTCTTTGCCCAGAAAATGGAAGGAGCACATCCAAAAGGAAGAGAACAATGGTTGAATAGAGATTTGAGTCATATAATATTGGAATCTAAATCCCTTAGAGCACATCATTTTAATGAGAGTTAAAGGATGTTCTTAAGGTCCACATGCCTGGATGAAGAACTTCCTCTTAGAGACAATGGAGATGAGATGTCAGGGGATAAAGTACCTGATCTCATGAGCAGACACCTGGAAGGAAGTATGGGAAGAAGACAATAAGGAATAATAAGCCAAGAGATTTAAAAGCCAAATCCAATTGGACAGAGTGGAAGAAGAAAGGTCAAGAACAAAGGATGTTTGCCAAGAAATGAGCAGTTAGAAACAAGCACCATGAAAAGAAACCTTACAAGCAACTTACTGAAAAGCATGAGCAGGGCACAGTAGCCTATCCAAATCCAACTAAGAACAAAGGTGGGAAATAGAAAGAAGGGAAATCTGTAAAAAGGAGGAATTAGTTTTCCGAACAGCTGAAGTTTTGGGAAAGAAATATTAATCTTGATATAAAAGAGAACATAAATGGAATAATACAGAACATGTTAAATGTCAATGGCAAATAAATGTGACCTATGATGTGAAGAGAAGGAAATTGATCTTAAGGAAAAATCAAGCACAAGGACAGCAGTTCAAACAGAGGCGGTGATGAACCACATTAACATCTCAATCCAAAAGGACATCATGCCAAGATGGACAACTAATTCAGAAAAAACACAAAGGTTAGGAAAGGTAAGAACTTCATGGTAATAAGAAAAAGTGTGAGATAAGGCAGTCCAATAACATTCAACTAAGGACACAGAAGATCCCTGATCAAAGAGTCAAGTGAAGAAGTCCATAATATGAGGAACCATGGGTCAAGTGGGTGAACACCCGACCCAAAAACCAATGGTGGAAAACATTCCACTTACATGACAAACATCCCTCGATAAAGGGGCAAATGGAAGAAGCTAAAAAAAGAAGTTACCCTTCAGAACAAACTGAATCTGCTTGCCAAGAATTGGATAAAAAAAAACAGATGTGAGGATGTATGATAGAAAGAACTGGACAAAATGCCAGTTGACCAAGGCTGCCATGTAACGTATGAAATGAGGAAGAGATAGTGGTGGGGCATATTGGAACTGAAGCAATCATGGGAACCACAGTTGTGTCAACCAGTAAGAAACATTCAGAAGGACTTAACACAGTGCAGCATGGATAATCAAGATTATCCTATGAAGAAGGATGGGAAGATACACATAAAGGTATTGTTGGTCCAAACTTGTCTGAAAGCACTGACAACCAGAGCAAGAGTATGAGGAACTATGGACCAAATCAAAGGTAAGTTAGTACTGAGAGATGTGGTAGATGCATTTAAGTAAAAAGAACCACACTGAAAACAGCTAGTGGAAAACAAAAGGATTGAGAGACTACTCTGTTTGATACATTTTTTTCTGAAGGGGAAAAAATGATCCACAAAAAGATTGAATTCACCTGGTACATGACACACAATGACAAAAATACCAAGTACATGGGACCAAAAAAAATCCAAGGTCTGACCACAAAGGGAAGGAGAATGGATCTTGCCTTGTTGATTGAGATAAGCCATGACTATAGAATTGACAGAATGGATCATAATCAGATAATTCCTGACAAGATGAAGAAAATGATCCAAAGCACGACATATAGCCAGAAGTTATAATAGGTTATATGGTAAGATCTTTCAGTCAGAGACTACTGACAAGAAGCTCCCTGCTAATCAACTCATGCCCTCCAGCCCTGAAAGGAAGCATCTGTAATATGTAAATCCTAATGAATGGAAGGAAGTGAAACACCCACCAAAGTGTAAGTTTTGTCAAACCACCAATACAAATTATCTACAAGAGAAGGAGGAGGTGAAATCGGAGCCTCAAATGGTTCCTATACAAAATTCCATTGGTCATGCAGAGCCCACTGAAGGGACCACATATGTGTCTTACCCAGAGGGATAAGGGCTTTCATGGAAGACTACATCCCCAAAAGCTACAGAACATTACAAAGTGTTTGTTTGTTTGTTTTTGAATTTCGTGCAAAGCTACATGAGGGCTATCTATGCTAGCTATCCCGAAGTTGGCAGTGTAAGACTAGAGGGAAGGCAACTAGTCATCACCACCCACTGCCAATTCTTAGGTTACTCTTTTTACCAACAAATAGTGGGATTGACTGTCACATTAAAACACTCCATGAATGAAAGGGCAAGCATGTTTGGTGTGACAGGGATTGGAACCTGCCACCCTCAGATTGCAAGTCGAGCACCTTAACCACCTGACCCTGCTGGGCATTTTACAAAGTGTAAAAGAGGGAACAGTAAGGGCATGGAGAACTGAAAGCTCCATTGAACAAAGTCAAAGAGGAGAATGTTAGGCCTGCCAGAAATGAGTGTTGAACAAAATATACAAATGAACGAGATATTGGGTAGGTATAAGGAATTATTTTTCCAATTTGATCAACCAAGCTATATGAGCTGCTTCCAGGAGCAGCTAATGAATGTGATGGAAAGACTCCTGATTGGAAGGAGCTAACAGAAGCCAGTCATTTATGTAATGATGGAAGCATGTAAATGTCAGCTTAATGCCTTGACTGCCTGACACAAAATATACAGGACAATAGCAAGTCCCAATGACAGTGTGCAAAATTGGTAATATACCCTATGATGAACAAACCAAAGGTACTGTCTAGAGTGATGAGATATTGGAATATGAAGGCAAGTAAACCTAGAGAAAAAGCCCACCTGAGGAGGAGAAAAGACTCCATAATAAATCAGGGTAAAACCATAAATTGAGGTGGGTCAAATATATCACATGCCATAAGTCTCCAGTTTTCAAACACCCAGGAAAAAATCCTGGAGAAGAATAATTGACAGATTGGATGGCATGCTGGAAGAGAACATATTGTGCTTCAGACAGATACTGACTGGTGGTGGGGTAACATGGCAATGAAAAGGAAATGGGTATCTCAGATAATGGAAAAGAAAGTGGATGACGAGTCCCTCAAATAAAACCAAAATCACCCACAAATCTGTGGTGAAAGGTTGTCAAACGGAAACAAAATTGAACAAGGGAAACCCTAATAGTACTGTGGGTGGCATGTCCATTTGCATCAAATAAAATGATGAGATGAGGAACACAGTTGAGAAGGAGCTGGGTGGGAAACAGTAATACAGGCATGTCTAAGCTCAAAAAGCGACAAATTATTTTCTCAACAAAGATGAAAGGGTGCTATGATGTCACACCAATTCCAAAGAAAATTGCAAAGTTTCAAGAGTATTACAAAAAAAAAAATTTGCTGAAGAAAAGAGGCCATATGAAAGTCTCAGAGATAAGGAGGGAGTAAACAAACCTGGACCAAAGCTGCACTCCTCCCCAGGAGATTCCAAGAACTGAGAAACTACATGTGTAAGGCTAGAGATGAAGGAGACAAAAATGCCAACATGGAAGTAACTGGGGAGAGGCAATCTCTTAAAAAAACCCTCAAAATCTCTGTGGATTACCTCAGAAAGGAGGTGGGTAGTAGACAAGTACAATAGGAGAGTCAACAGGATAAGATAAAGTTGGGGTTATGTGAGTGGAAGTAATACACCATATCAGAAACCTCAGTTTCAATTACTGAACCTTTTCAGAAGTTAAGGTTTACGAGTAACTCCATTAACAGTCTGCTGTCACTATTTCATTTAAAAGAATTTACAATAATGTGGTAAAAATAGGTCATAATATAAATAGCTTTAAGTCCTCAATTGATCAGATTTCATTTAAAAGAATTTACAATAATGTGGTAAAAATAGGTCATAATATAAATAGGTTTAAGTCCTCAATTGATCAGGTAATATAAAAATTACAGAAAAATTGGTCATAATGTGACAAAATAATCAACAAATTTTTATCCAACATAATTTGACAGAATGCTTATAAAGAAAAAAAATCCATTAAAAAAAGATGTAAAAAATTAATAAAAAAAATAGTATTCCAAGTACATTATGAACAATTACAAATATATTTTAATTCAGTAATAACTGTAGCCACTGGTTATGTATGCATTTCCAGCTTGCCCCTAATATAGAAGGAATTTTGAAGGAGCTTGGGTTATAAATAAGGTTTAATATTTTTTGTCTTAAATTGATTTTTAAATCTTAATGTTTTGCTAACAGTATGTAGTGTTTATACCATGTGTCTTTTAAAATATATGATTAAATTCAAATAACCTAACTAGGGAAGAGTTTTAACAATAGAGATAACTAACCAGAATCTACACTTTAGATATATATCAAAATTGGTTAATTGTTTGCCTACTTTAGTTTGCCAGTAAATGATGAAAAAGTTGAGTGACATCTTCTCACACCTGGCTTCTATATGTATATATTTTTCTTCCACTACATTTCATGCTTTATTGAAGATAATAAATTCCAAAATAAATAATATTTTCCATTCACTAACCCTTTTGAATCAAATGATGTTTGATGACATGCTCGATGTAATCCTGGCTACAAACTCCTTCAGCTGGTAGAAAAGCACAAACTCCACTTTTACCATACTGGCAGATAAATGATCCCCCGTTCTTTATGCAATGACAGTTTTGAAGATGATGACAGAAGTCCCTTGAATTGGTGAAAGCTGGCATGTGAGGGCAAATAAAGCAGGCTGTCTGTAAATCTGCTTCCTTGAATGATTCTTGGAAAGCAAACAGTAAATTGCAGTAGTTTCAGTACTACATAATAAATAACACACACTACGCTTTTATATATATACACACACACATACTACCATAACAAAATATCAATACATATATTTATGGCTGAAAGACCACAGCAGCTTTTAACCACTTTGTACCCTTAAAACATTGATTCCCAAATAAATATACTTCACGTAGATAAGGATAGTCTGTACAAAACAAATCAAAACAAGTTTACCAAAATATAGAAAAGTATATAAAATTAGCAAGTATTATAAAAATCAATGTTCCTAATTGCATAGGGTGGAGTCTGTCAAACTTAAAACATTTTAAATGTATGAATCATTATACTGATCTACAAGTATTGATTTTGCAGACCTTCATTAAATTTCTTTCCTACCCATTTGTGCAAACTTATAAATTAGCCAAATATACAAAAGGTGACCGTTTATATTTGTTATAACTTTATTAACTGTAAATGAAATTCATGCACTATTATTGATTCTGATATTAAACTTGATCTTGTAAATATTGTATTTACAAATAGATATCAAACAAGATTTTAATGTAACTTGATAAGTACTAATAGCTGATACTCTTAAATTACATGTTAACAAATAAAATATTTATAAAGAGATTGATCTTAAAGTACAAAATTAATAAAGCCTATTGAAGAAATTATGTTTCAGAACAGCTTTTCCTCAAATAGAGAGTTATGACTTTTAGGTGGTTAGGAGAGGTACCAAAAGGGTCACAAAGAAGTAAAAAAATCCAATAAATCTCTTTCTAGTTTTTTCTTTTGCAAATACTAATATATTCAAAAAGATTCTTCTATCTTATCAACCTTCTTTTTCTGTATGTGATAAAAGGAAAATATTTCCTTTATTACCTTTTTAATTTGTTTCAGATTTTGCACATCTATATGAATTCTTCCTAATGTTGGACAGTAAATTCTGAAAAATTATAATACTGTTTCATTAAACTTTCTATAAATAAAGTTACTTGGGATATAAAAGCATAATGACTTATAAAATTATACAAATGTTATTATATTAGCTAAACAATGTCAAAGGAAAACTACAACTAGCATTTTTAATGCAAGCTATTGATTTAGTTTAGCCAGTGAGGTTTCTCAAATCATGGTTACAAAGTAACCAAGTAATTTAGTAATAAGACTTATTAGTAGGTTGTATTCAACTAACAGATTATTCTGACATGATATGGTCAACACTAGTATCGCAACTTTCTGTCCACTGTAGCAATTCATATAAACAGTCCTTGAACTAACTGTGTGTGTTAATCATCACATTTAAACTGTTCAATTGTTTCTGTTTTTAGAATTACTTATGTTAATGAATAGAAAAAAAGAGTCCACTGGTACATAAAATCATGCATGCCCAGTAAATTTGAAGTGTTTTTCACTCAAACTTTTGTTTTCAAGTAGTGTTAGTCTTATATAAATATATGAAGTAACATAATATAATTTGATTGAAGATATCATTGTAACTTTTGCATGCTAATCACTTTTAAATTATTGAGTTGTTTCCATTACACTTTTTGATATAATTCTCTTGAATGTATCAAGGAATGTGCATAGTAAACCCTTTGGTGTTACTACTAGTTTTCAAACCATTCTTTTTGATACTTATTTTTTTCTGTCAGTAATGATTCTTTCTGAACTATTGTCTCTTGATATTTATTAATGTTCTTGCAATACACCTTTCTTCTATTAATACTTGCAAAGTTTTTTTCTTTTTGGAATATAATAGGTGGACAATGACACACATTCAATGAATGTTCAAATATATTTTACTGAGGCAATGTACACAACATTCCCACATTTCCAAATGAAAAATTTTCCACAATTTTACGAGGAAATAATTTTAAAATTCCATGGTATTTCCAGAGAACTATTTGATAAAATGTAGTGCCAGGGTAAAACTACAAAAAACAAAATCAAATAGTAAAAAACATTGTACAAAGAAAGTTAGCAAATATTATATCTAATTTTATTGCAATTAAGCTGGATATATTCCATCCATATAAGAAGCATTGAATGTTTCTCATTAGAAATCTTAATATTAACTCCTTTTTTCCCTCCCATACAAGTTAGTAAATACATCATTCTTAATTTTGTATTTGATTCAATTTATATCTGATATTTATATGATATATGTAAAAAAAACATTATTGTAACCTTGATATTAAGCACTGCTGAATAATAGACACACACCTATAATAATTAATGTAACATTTCTTACTGGCTTCTGACAATTACATGTAGGCCAAACTCAGAAAACAAGTTCTGATAGCAAACAGAAAAATACAAAAACAACCCTTCTTCTTCAATTGCAGCAGAAAAAACAGCACACTACTAGCACATAACCTACAAGACTGTTTAAAAATTCTAGTTTATGTGACTTTTAATCATAAATTTAAACTTAAGAAATTTCCCTTTCACTGCTATGGGCAATTGTACAAAGATATTACACAATATATATACATATGCCTACTGTATTGTCTGACTTTAACGTACAAGGTAATTTATTTCAATTTTCTTTTTTTACATTTTAGTACCCCATTTTCAAACAAGAGTAGCAACCCTTTAGCAGCAGCATCACTGCTGTGGAAAATGTTTTACCATTATTTTGTCTTTGATATTATTTTATCTCATTACTTATACCAAATGAAAGTAAATACAAATCATATTAACAGCTTATTTTGAAATATATTCAAATTAAAAGTAAGAAACATTAGTAATCAAGCTATTTATATACTGATAATTATTTTATTAATAAAAAAATATATAAATGCATATCTTGGATATGCCATTATTTAAATGAAGCATTGTTTCAAAGAAATTATAGTTCATATAACCAGTGCTTCTCAACCAGGATCCTGTGAAACAGATTCCTTGACACATCTAAATGTTCCTCAAAATGCAAGAGTTCCACATATTCTAATGCATTAAAGCTTACAAGTCACATAATTGCAATCTGATTGCATCATATTTCTTTATTAGTATAGTAGTTTTCATAAGAACACAACAGTAAGTCACTGCACTGTCTTAAATAAGTGAGCAACACCAGGTACAAAGAGGTGTTCTAGCCATGTAAACTTTCATTATTTGAAAGAGCTTGTTTCTCATTATGTATGTATACCTGAGTAACCAGCTCAATAAAATTTTACTGCTTTGCATGTATGTGTGTGGATATATAGCTGCATTAAACATCTATACAACGTCTGAAATTGTTGATATAGTATGGCAGTAATGTTTTTTATAATTAACACTTTAAAGGGTTCTGCAACACAAATCTGACTCCAGAAGAGTTCTGTAGATTAAAAAAGGTTGAGAACCACTGATATACACTTGCAAAATTTTATTTTAAAATTACACATTTAATAATTCTGTTTTACTGCTACCCTGCATTAAAAATAAAATAATAAACTGTCTCTAGGCAGAAAAATTCATGGTACAACTAATATTATTAAATCATACATTAACAATCCAATTAAAATCTTTCTGACACTCCAAAGCCACAAGTTCATACAAATATCACATATAAAAGGTTTTTTTTTAAATCCATATAATTTTTACTGAACTGAATATTTAGTTTAAAAAAATTTCATACAGTACTTTTTTAAGTTAATAAAACACCTCAAACAAGTGTCAAATCAGCACACCTGGGAGACTGAATATCAAAAACCTTAAATGTTTGTACTTTAATACTAGAAATTGGAAGTATCTATGTGAAATTGCTAGAAGTTTCACATATACTTGGTCAAATTAAAATAATTATAAGTTACAATTTACTTAAATGATGATTATATCTAACGTGTACCAAGGATGATTTTTTTCAACCCAGTTCTGATTTCTCTTTACAGAGCGAGGGAGGTTTCATATTGTGACTGCTTTCAAGTGTGATATTTTACTACTATTTCACCTCTAAGTTAATGGCCATTTTCCCATTTCAATTTTGAGTTAAATCATGATCATCACACTTTCCCAAATTTTTAATATTGTTCAAACTATGAAAAGCAACTTTCATCAAGGTAAGAAACTAAGAGTCA
This sequence comes from Tachypleus tridentatus, assembly GCF_004210375.1. Lineage (NCBI taxonomy): Eukaryota > Metazoa > Arthropoda > Merostomata > Xiphosura > Limulidae > Tachypleus > Tachypleus tridentatus. The sequence goes on from NC_134830.1 coordinate 145,849,450, forward strand.
TAACTCTAAATGTTATTTCAGGAGTTGTGCTTTAATTCAAGAAACAATTATACATATAAAAATTTCCACATAAAAACATCAGCACTCAACACTTGTTCAATTTAATCACCATATAAACACAAGTCTAAAACTAACGTATGAATCAGAAACGTCTGTACATTATTTTATTCCAAGTTTTACAGGTAGGAAGACAAGTGCTTAAAAATAAAATATTTCCCAACTTTATTTTCTAAACTGTTGAGTAAATTTTAAATTAGTAGAAAAATGAACATAATAATTCATAATTATGTTTCTTGTACTCCAATCCTGGAAATCCAGGACAATTTTTTTATAAATTTCAACTGATGTTTATTAGACACAATCTCCTTACAACAGGAAGAATAACAGTAAGACATGTTGACATATACCATTAAAGTATGATTTAAAAGGCTCAAGCTACATAGATAGTCTTGTATCTTTGAGCTCAATTTTCAAGAATTATAGGTTTAAGAGAGTTGATTCAGGTGTTAAGGAGTTTAAAAGTGTTCCTATAGATGGTTATGTCCAGTGATAAATGAAAAGGCTGGAAAATTAAATATTAAGTAAGAAAGTTTTGGATGTTCCTTAAACAAATACATTTGATTAATTATAAGACTGTGGAAAATTTTGCTTGATGACCTTACATATGTTGTTTGTTAATCAATTTGGGTGTACAGACATGAAGCCAAGCTACAATTCATTTAAGAATGATGTTCTGGTTAGCTAGTTTTGTGACTGGGGGTGATGTTCAATGGGCTAAGTAGCTTTTCATCACCTTATCTGTTTGTTTTCCAATCCAGCTTTCATTTGCAGTATTACTAATATATCTAATGTGGATGTTAAACATAAATCATAGTAAACTACTTGCAAGTATTAACACTAAACTTAAGCATGCTTGTTTCAATGAAAATCTAACATGCTTACCTTTCAGAGGTCCTTTGAGAGAGTTATCACCCATAATTTTCTGTGAACACAATAATCCTGTTCTTGAGAACCAATGAAGAAACAAACTAGTTAACTACTGCACATAACTGTAGTGGCAGTGATACTAAGACACAATCACATCAAAAGTTTAAACTATCGTTAGAATCTGGACATTGAATGTGATTTTTACAGTTACACCTTTTCAACATTCTGTGTCAAGCAAGAAAATGTAAAGACCCAAAAGTCACAGTATTAAGTTTAACGTTAAACACAGTTCAGCCTTAGCATCAAATATCGTGGTAGACAGCAAGTAAAAATTTACGTCCCAAGACCTACACAACAAACATTCAACGTAATACGAACTGTTGCTAGTGTCGGTACTATCGCCAAGTGTTAATTATCATGCATACTGTAAATAATAGTAAATAATACTATTAATATTATGCTATTAATGTACTAAATTGTGCTAAAACAGATAAACTATTAGAGCTAAAAGTCTAATAACGCTGACAATCAAATGCCCGAAAAGAGTTATGAACTCCACAATCTTGTAAGTTTAAGAAGTTTAAACTTTCCCAGTCTTTACGATATTTACTTAAGTATTTAAATTTTTGATTCTGAATTACACTCATCCCGTTTATAATGGATAGTCATAACAATTGTATTTAAATATATTAAATAGCACATTATTAAAAGGCCTAATAATTTAACAAATATTATTATTAATAAAATCTCGGGACAATTTTTTTAATATCAATCAATGATTTATCAGTCACGCCACCAACCTAGCACAACATACAATTATTATGATTTATCAAAAAATATTAATTACTAATAATTAATAAATTTCCTATTATCATTAATTTTTCCATAAAACAGTGTTCATACACATAAAAACATGACTTAAATATTATCAGACAAATTTAAAAGTAAAAAGCCCTGGAAAACCTTATTAGATTTCCTACTAATTTTAAAATGGGAGCTCGAATTGGTTTGTTTTGAATTTCGCGCAATGCAACACGAGAGCTAACTACGCTAGCCATCCCTAATTTATCAGTGTAAGACTAGAGGGAAGACAGCTAGTCATCACCACCCACCGCCAACTCTTTTGGGCAACTCTTTTACAGAACAAATAGTAGGATTGCCGATCATATTATAACATCCCCACGGAGAAAGGGCGAGCATATTTGGTGTGACGGGGATTCGAACTCGCAAACGTCGGATTATGAGTCGAGTGCCTTAACCACCTGGCCAGCAATAAAAACAGAATGGCCTTTAGTTACTTTGAAAATCTCTAGTCATCTATGGATAAACGCGATGATGATTTTATTTCAATAATTTCGTCTGATTTCATCGGTTAATGAGGTTATAATTATGGGTAATCTTAATTTCAAGCATGTAGATTTGGAAATGCTAGAGTCAGACCATGAAGGAGAAAGGTTGTTGGAACTGTTCAAAATGGCTCTCTTTAGCAATTAGTCAAGGAATCTACTAGAACGACGCTATTTTAGATTTATTGTTAACTTGAAATATAGAAATGATCGAGAACATGGAAACTGGCAAGCATCTGGGCGCAAGTGATCAATGGTGTTCAAGATTTTGCTGCATATAGAAATAAGAAATAATGATATTTTGGATATAAATTTCAATAAAGCAGATTTTAAACGGATGAGACAATAGTGAACATGGCAGCTGAATTACTTGGAGACACTGATCAAATGTGGAAAATTTTTAAATATTTAAGCTAAACATATGCCTTATGGGAAGAAAAGAATAGCTACAAGTAAAAACCAGGTTGACTCACAAAGAATATAAGAAATAAAATCCAAGAAAAGCATCACAAGCTTAAGAAATTTAAATTGACTGGTATGACAGGAGATTTATAAGATTACATAAGATCAAGAAAGTTGGTTAAACGAGAAATTAGGGCATCAAAAAGAATGTATGAGGAAAGTTGACTCAAAATGTAAACGTTATCAGTATGGATTTTTTTAGATACATTAAGGGTAAACAAAATGTTAGTATGGTTGTAGAACCCTTGAGAAATGATAAAGTAATAGTCGTATCCAATGATTAAGAGATGGCTGGGTTATTAAATATTGCTTTTTTTTGTTTTTACTAACAAAGATTTAAACTGTATTGTACATCTTGACCAGATAATAGATGGAAATGAGATCGAACAAGATGACTGCATTAAATCTGAAAGATAAGATTCCTAGGCCAGATAATATTTCTCAATTAGTTTTGAAGGAGGTGAAGAATTGGATACGTGATCCAATTGCTACTATTTTCTCTCAGTTCTTGAATAATGGGTAGGTACCAGAGGATTGAAAGTTGGTTGATGTATTTCCTCTTTTTTGGGTAGGTGATAAAAATTGTCCTAGTAATTATAGACCCATTAATCTTACATATGTTGTGTGGAAAGTTTAATAAAAGATTACTTTCAAAGTCATTTAAGAAAGTTTAGAATTTTTTGGATAATCATTATGGTTTTATTAAGGGTGTATGTGTGTGTGTGTTTTTATAGCAAAGCCACATCAGGCTACCTGTTGTGTCCACCGAGGGGAACTGAACCCCTGATTTTAGCATTGTAAATTCGTAGACTTACCGCTGTCCCAGTGGGAGATTTCATTAAGGTGAAATATTGCTTTACAAATCTTTTGATATTATTTGAAAACATTGCTAGTTATGTAGTTGAGAGAAAGGGTGTAGATTTGGTATATTTAGATTTTATGAAAGCATTTGACAAGGCGCCACATAAAAGGTTCGTAAAAAACAGTCTCTATAGGTGTGGAAGATAAGTTAGCTGATTGGATAGAAAAGTAGCTTGATGAAAGAAAGCAGAGTTTCGTCACAAATAAAGTTCAGGCAAATTGAATTAATGTCACAAGTGGGATGCCTCTGAGCTCAATCGTAGGACCTTTGCTCTTTTTGACTTACATCAATAATATACATTAAGGAATGATTAAAAAGCTACTTACATTTGCAGATGGTATTAAAGTTTTGGGTATTGCTACCCATGAAGAGGATACAGCTGCTTTACAAAAGGATTTATATCATTTAGTGAGTTGGGAAAATAAATGGCAAATGCAAGATAATGTATGTGGGTTGTCATAATTATGAAACTAAGATGAGTGGACGATAACTGCCTGTTGTAGAAACAAAAGTGTAAGAATGGCATTTCGAAAGTCTTCCATTTTTCTTCAGTTTTTATCATAGTTTGAAGTACAAGTATAATTTGAATGGAAATAACCTTAATAGTGTCACAACAAATTATTGTGAGGTAACGCCAGATCAGTCTCTAAAGTCACGCAAACATTGTTCTGTTGCTAGTGGCAGGGCAAATAGCATTTTGGGTTATATCTTCAGAAGTATTGAATAGAGGTCCAAAAAAGTATAATTTTATTGCATAGGTTACTGGTTAGGCTACATTTAGAATATTATGTTCAGTCTTGAGCTTCTTACCTTAGGAAAGACCTTAAATTATTGGGTTTAGAGAAGAATTACTAAGTTATTTGAGTACACTGAAGTCACTGTCATGTTCGTGGATCATCTTGATATGCTTTGTGACAAGGCGCATTATCCTGCTGGAAGTAGCCATTGGAAAATGGACAGAATGTGACCATAAATGGATGCACGTGATCAGCAAAACGCTCAGGTACGCTGTGGCATTCAAATGGTGCTCAATTGGTATTAAGGGGCCTCGTGTGCACCAAGAAAGCATTATTCACACCATTACACTAACACCATAATTTTGTACTGTTGACACAAGGCAGGAAGGATTCATGGATTCATGCTATTGACGCCAAATTCTGACCCTATCATCTGCCTGTTGCAGCAGAAATCGAGATTTGTCAGACCAGGCGACGTTTTTAGAACCTTCAATCGTCCAGTTTTAGTAATTCTGTGCCCACTGTAGCTTCATCTTTTCGTTCTTAGCTGACAGAAGTGGAGCTTGGCGTGATCTTATGCTACTGTATTCCATCTGCTTCAATGTTTAATGCATTGTGTGTTAGATATGCTCTTTTGCACACCATTGTTGAATGGAGTGGTTATTAAAGTATTTGTGGCCTTCTTGTCAGGTTGAACGAGTCTGGCCATTTTCCGCTGACCTCTCTCATTATCAAAACATTTTCGCTCACTGAATTCTGTTTTTTGTTTTGTTTTTCGCACCATTCTCTGTAAACTCTAGAGACAGTGGTGCGTGAAAATCCCAGGAAGTCAGCAGTTTCTGAGATGCTGGAACCACCACGTCTGGCACAAACAATCATTCCACGGTCAAATTCTCTTAGATCACGCATCTTTCCCATTCTAATGTGTGATCGAACAACAACTGAGCCCCTTGACCATGTCTGCACGTTTTATATATTGAGTTGCAGCCACACAATTTACTGTTTGGCTATTTGCGTTAAAGAGCAGGTGTACCTAATAAAGTGGCCACTGAGTGTAGATATATTCGAAATATTTAAGTGTGTGTACAACACGTTCTTTATACTATAGAGAACATATCCTAAACATTACATAAGTTTTCTTCTTCTTGCCACAAGTCCACCCAGGTCTTTTCAATTGCTTTATAATTTCAGTTGATAAACCAAACTATATTTCTCTATTTCTATCGTACTAATATTCCTTGTGTAATTTTCTGACAATTGTAACGCCAGTTACCTCAGTCATGTACAGCTCTTCCAGCAATAATTTTGTCTTAGTACTTCAAAAAAATTATCTTTTCCTTTTGTCAAAATGTTTTTAGGTAGGTTTAATTACTTCAGAATTACGCTCTGACGGAATCAAATTCTTCATATTCTTTTTTCTACTGTTAGTCTTACTCCAATACCTTAAGCGTTAAGCCTATCATTTCCACCGAATTTAATTTCATGTCGAACATTTCCTGAGCAGTGAATTTACTCTTTTCTGCTATTGGCTATGTCTGTCTGCTCTTTATCGGTCATCTCATACTGTTTATATGTTTATTACTTAACTGTCTTTTTGCAACATATTTTCAACATCAGTAAGTTACAAATAGAACTTTAAATAATCATCTGCTTTTAACTCTTTTATAATAAAAAGTAAACAATAATAAAATATTCATTCACAAAATAAACTAATTATCAATATTTACACTAAATAGTCTTTTATATCAAGACACAAGGCAATCACTACAATACTGAAATAATGAGTGTAATAAGTTTTGTCAATGTCAATAATGGTGAAATAAAAGGTAAATGAATGTATTTAAAATTTTTAGGCTTAGAAGGCATTACAAGTTAAAGTTTTGGCGATGGTTAACTGTTATTAATTTTACACAATTTATTTTCATATTCAACAATAAAACATATTAGAAAATTAATTAAACTTATAAAGCGAAATTGTAGTACTTCAAAAGTTACTGGTTTCCAGTCATATCTGTAGTAACCTCAACTATTTTTAGGTTCAATTGAAAACTTATTAAAATGTTAAAAGCAAACAGCATTTTTGTTTTTACTTTGATGAAAGAAAAAGACTAAAGAAAATGTGAACAAAATTAAAAGTAATCTTAATTTACAACAAAGACCATCAAAGTGAACAAAATGACTTTACTATGAGGCAGTGCTTCACTGAACACGTGGCTCCAAATTCTGCGTGAGATTATGGCTGGATCGTTTCATACATTATATATGTAATAGAGTGGTACCTCGGTTCTCGAACTTAATCCGTTCCAGAAGGCTATTCGAAAACCGAATCAATTTTTCCTATAAGAAATAATGGAAATTAAATTAATCCGTTACAGACCTCCAAAAATTAAGCATTATGAAGCATTTTAAGCAAAAATATTGCTTATTTATACCTGTATAATAATACTTAGATGCATATAGTCAACCACTAAAACTATAAACACAATAAAAAACAATAAATGAAAATTTAACTGCACTTTATCTGTGCTAAGGAGAGCTGATAAGGTAAGTAAAAGGTGGTGAGGAACGTAGAGAGTAGGAGGGTTATTATTGTTTGGAAGGAGAGTCACCTTCCATAAAAACGTCAGGTAACTCTCCTTCTGGGGTTCTTTCTCTTTTCTGTCTCTTTGCACTGCTACAACTTGCTTGAGACTCACTGGACCTATTTCTTACTAAAAACTTGTCTATTGAGGTTTGTTTCTGCCTGCATTTTAAAATGTAGTTAGAACTGACACCTTCCTCATGTCTCACCACACTATGTATGCCACTTTTCTTCCTAAATTTTTCAAACCACCCCCTACTAGCCTTAAAGGCATCACTTGTATCGGCACTCGTTCCAGGGGTGTCTTTCAGGAGATCAGCATGCAACTGCTTTGCTTTCTCACAAATGATAGTCTCAGAATTGCTATCACCAGCTAACTGTTTTTCGTTTACCCAAATCAACAAAGTTTTTCTACCTCTTTCATTGTTTGTGATCTTTGTTTCGTAAACACTGTCATTCCTTTTGCACATCAGCTCCTTTGATGACCTCTTTATTTTTCAGTATGGTGCAGACTGTAGACTTCGCCATACCAAACTGTGTAGCAAGGTCAGACACGCGAACACCACTCTCATACTTCGCTATGAGATCTTTTTTCACCTCTATTGTGGCTCTAACAACTTTTCGTTTTGGTTTGCTACTTTCATTATCCTTCTTTGACCCCATGGTGGCTTATTTAATCAGAATATTTAGAAAAACAAAAAAGAAAGAAAGAAAAACGAGAACGTTCACAGCAGATTTTAGCGGGGATGTGGACTGAGTGACAGATGCAGGTAAAATGTTTTGGGCCGAAAATGGTCGAAGGGTCGTTCGGGTCAACAGTCGAGTTATTTCGGGGGTTCGGGCCACGAACGACAGCTTGGTTCGGAAACCGAGTTTATGTTCGACAACCGAGACATTTTTTTCTCAAACAATATGTTCGAAGACCGAATTGTTCAAGAAGGAGTCTTTTAAAAAAAACATTTAAAAAAAAAAAAAAAATTGTTCTGAATTTCGCGCAAAGCTACTCAAGGGCTATCTGTGCTAGCCGTCCCTAATTTAGGAGTGTAAGACTAGAGGGAAGGCAGCTAGTCATCACTACCCACCCCCAACTCTCGGGCTACTCTTTTACCAACAAATAGTGGGATTGACCGTCACATTATAATGCCCTCACGGCTGAAAGAGCGAGCATGTTTGGTGCGACGGGGATTCGCACCCGCGACCCTCAGATTACTATTCGAACCCCTTAACCTACCTTGCCATGCCGGGCCTCGATGTACTGGACATATATGATTAGTTAAATAGTAGGACTAACGCAGACGAAACGAATGATTAGCAGGTGTAAATGCGCTGAGACAAATATAATATTTCTACAAGTGAATCTTGGCAGTATCAGATCTGGACGAACTTCTTTCCTCGAAATTCAAAGTTAATCTGTCCCAAGTTCGCTAAAACTCACAGTACATATATTTCTTTCTGCAGCTAGCTGGTCAGGAAAAATGGGTGACAAATTATGGAAGCATCTTTTCTCTATGTGACTCTCTAAGACGTCCTCAAAACACGAATCTAAGAAGAATATAATGTAATTGATCATGACACAGTAGATGAATTTGTCGTCTGTTAAAACTGCAAAAAGCAACAGCTGCGATTAAAATTTGCACGCGATCTCAATTATATTTAGAGTGCTGTACTATAGAACGGTAACAGGTGTTCGCTAACCCCTATTTTAAAATCTTAATTTTCTTTCAGTTAAATTTGGACGCAGAGAGTCGCTCAAGTAAACAACATATCTTTTTTTTTTTTGTTACTTTATCTACACACGGGACTAGATCCTTTAATTGTCTATTAAGCGTGTTTTCTTGCAAAATATTCACAGAAAAACCACAAGTTCATATGTGATTTCTGAAAGCTTTTTTAGAATTAAACACAAAGGTACACAATGGGTTATCTATACTCTGTCAACCATGGGTATTGAAACTCGGTTTCTAGTGGTGTGAGTCTTCAGACATACCGCTGTGTCTTAAAGAATTTGTTGTTGTTGTTTTTTTACACGAGTCACTGATAAAAAATATAGATATCTTTTCTCTCAGTGACTCGTGTAATAACCCAGGGATTTCCCATCCCTGTGTTCGAGTGTAAGTGATACAAAAATCATGCGTACAAGGTACAAAAGGTGAACAGCTTGGGTTTATTTTTGTTATTGAATTTCCGAATTCAAGCTGAAGCTTTCCCCTATTAGGCAGATTTTATTTAGGGTTTTTCTAAGGTTTTGACCTTGGCATATATATGTAAAGCTTCATTCAGGTAAAACCCCAGGAAATGGAAAAAGCTGTCAAAATTTTTGATATTAAAGAAACTAGTTTCAATACGTTCGTAGGTTCTCTTTAATCTCAGGATTTCCTTTGGCATTACAGACTGGTCAGTAATGCTTAATAGACGGATTTTCCTCACACGAGCGGTCTCAAAATTCATTGTGGTCACATCCCCAGCGGCTACTTAGGTTGCAAGTTGAACATCTCGGAGTACAATATATATATATTCGAAAATTGGAGTAAAAGTATTTAAACTGAAAATTTAAAACGTTGATCTCACTTGTTTTTGATAAGCCTTCTTCTGTTTTTGTTGATTACGTTCTGTAAACTTCTCTTATCAATTCACTTGTGTTTGTTTTATAAAAAAAAATAATTAAAACATTTTATCAACAAGTAGAATTTATCGCTATGTTAAATAATACAAGAAGTGACTAACACAAGTCTTTCTAAGGACTTTTTATTTCACAATGTAGCAACTATATTAATTAATTAATAACACAGTTTTTTGTAAATTTCTGTTATTGGGAAAATTAGTATCCATTAATATCTTACATTGAAAGTATATTACGTTGCTTTTATAATTGTGAAAAAAACCCGTGTTTAAATTTTTAAACATTATTCTTTATAACTGCTGATTAGAGTTTGAAACTGTGTTTCTTAAAATAAAATTTCATTTTATTTGTACAATTCCTAAAGAGTGTGTTGGCTTAATTTAAAGCCATATTGAAATCATTGCTGTGTCCGCCGCAGGGAATATAAACCCGAATTATAGGCGTATAAATATGTAATGTTTATTTTCCGTGATTCCATATATTAAATATGCCATCGATGTATCTGTACCACAATTCTGGTATTAAACCTTTTTTTATTCACATGTTTTCGGGCTTTGGTTTCTAAAGTATTCGTGAATATTTTTAGTGAATGTGATTGCTATTCTGTTACCCTTTGCCATTCTCTCTCTTTTTCTTTTATAAAGTGTCATCAGATTTAAAATAAATGTTGTATAGGGCAAAATTGAGCATTGTGCGGGTGTTTTTTAACGTGATGTTTGCTGCAGAAATGTGTTGGTCAAGCGAGGAAGTGAAGTTAAAGATACTATCTATGCCTTCTTCTATACGTATGTATGGGTAAAAGTCGTCTCCGCCTGATGAAAATCAAATGGAGTCAGCGCATATTGTTTGCTCCAATAGTGTATCTTTCTAATAGATTTTTAGTATTTGAAATATACTTTAAACCTGATTCAAACAGTTGGTCAAACATCCTGGATATGACTTCTGTTTTATCAAAATATGTAAATACCCAAATTTTGAATGGCAACAAAAACTTAATTTGATTATTTAATTTCTGTAGTGCATAATGTTTTATAAAATATATTTTAATACGAGTAATAAACGACCTTGCAACATCAAATTTCTTATTTTTCTTTTACTGTACACTAAACGTTTCGCTTAGCCGAGTGTGGTCTAAAACACAAACCACAACTGACAGTACAAATCTTCATCTGGTTTAAATGATAAATTATAATCAAATTTATATCGTCCATTTTTACAGAGTGCATTTGACATAATAATTAGTAGATCTTATTACTGAAATAGTAAACTACTATATGTAAGTATTAAAAGTACTATCTATGTTACAGATCGAAGTAACGAAAGTTAAAATAATTAGTACTATAGGCGCCATTCTTTGTCCCTAGTTATCTATGATTGTAGTTGTTTGGTGAAAAAAGTGTCTTTAAATCTAAAGTGTGTGCAGTTGGTAAAGCTTTGTACTTAGAATGTAGGATTCATGTAAACTGTTGTTGTTTTGAATTAAGCACAAAGTATGACCTATATGTGCTTTGCCCACCACGGGTATCGAAACCCGGTTTTTTTTAGCGTTGTAAGTCCGCAGACATACCGCTGAGCCACTGGGGAGCTACCAATGTAAGGTGTTATTTGTTCATAAGTAATTAAAAGTTATCTGCATTTACGTTTCTTTTAAGTTATTTTTCATAACTAGAGTAAATATGTCCTCCTGTCTTTGTGTTAACGTTCTTTCGGTTTCCCAAATGTAAGCATGATGGGAAGTGTTCCATCAAAGCTCGTAAGCCCCATTCGAGAGAAAGTACCCATTTTTAGACTTCACATACGTTTATGTAAAGAAGTTGGTTTTACTGCAATATAGGGTAGTGTGTTGAGATTTTGATAGATGGCTTTCGAGGGTTATTTTAAATCATGTAGTATGTTTTCGCCTAAACACTTATGGCCTTTTTTCTCCGACAGTCCCACAGACATCAAGGGCAGTATCTAGCTTTGCTACTTTTACTATATATTGTGAAGTAAATATATCTTAGATAGCTAAATGCAATAACGCAATAAAAACTTTTATTAAATCGTTATTATAAATTGTATTATTATTATTTGTATATTGAAATATATTTGTATTAAACTGTGTGCATCAATCTTGTTGTGAAACATCATAAATTTGATACATCTCGTCATGTAATTAAGCTCTAAATTAAAATTAAATTCAGGTTCAGGATATATGAAACCATAATACGTAACATAAAAAAATTGGAGGATCATCCGAGGTAAATCATAACACATAACCAATGTATATATATATTCTTTATTAAGTTATGCTCCGACTGTGCTGTGAGTCGAGCTCAGGGTAAGAAATTAAGCCCAAAATAAACGATAGACACGATATTACATATTTTTGACCCAGCGAGTATCTTGTAGATGGTTGTCCTGCTGACGATTTCTCGGTGACTGATAATGATGGGTATGATGTATCTGGTTTACCAGGTGAAGTTCCATTTGCTAAAAGTAAACTGATCGCTGAGCAAGAAGAGAATCCACAGATCTTTTAACTATTTAAATATTCACTCACAAAAAATGAGCTGTTGAAAACGTTAAACTTTTTTTTTAAAAAAATTGGTGTTTTTGTGAGGAAATGGAGACCACCAAATGTGTCAGCTTCAGAGGATTAGGCTATAGTTTATCATATCTCTGTTCCTAAAACATATCGTGCTGAAATTGCAGACGAACTCCATGACATGTGATAAAATTATGAGACATTTCTTTAACCTAAAACTTATGCAAGACGTTTCTCAGTTTTATAAAACTTATGCTATATGTCAGTTGGTTGAGAGAAAAACCAAAAATTCCTAGAGGTAAAAATATAGAGGTACTTCCAAACCATCTCAAAGAGTGTCCTCCTAATACTTAATAGTTAGAATGCTCGTACTTGGATCATAGGTTGGCAGGTTTGAATCTTGATTATTTTATGGAAGTTTTCTGATGCACACAAAAGTGTCTGATATAATACTTGACAATGGCCGAAGAAATCACTGTTCGAAAAACTGAAAAAATAATACATATAATAAATAAAATAATAATACTCCAAATAATTATATCATTAGTGGTACTAACTCCTTGTATTGGCTTCCGTTGTCAAAGTAAGAAAGTATGTAAGAAATCAACATCAAATCCTGAATCAACCCTCAGATTCTAAGTAACATTAGATGGAGTTTTTGATCATACGCTAAACGTCATCATACAATCGTATACAAAGGGTGAAGAAGAACCACATATAAAAACTGGAGATACTCATGAGCTGAGCAATCACTAAGTCAACATACCAAAAAATAAAGGCAGTGGTAAATCTAAGTGGCTGAGATGGTATGAAGAGCCAATACTCAACAAAGGGCTGAACTTCGCAACCATCACCAAACAACTTAATTACCTCGACATAGTAGCTCCTATAGAAGATACAGCAACGTGGTTGGGAGAGAAGAAGGGTAGTAGCTATGCTGAAAAGTAAAGCAACTACTAGAAGAGGCAAAAACTCCAAAGGTGAATTTGTCCAAAGAAGAATGAGCAGCTGTCAAGATACTAAAAAATGTTGACACAGTCATATCACATATCCTAGCTGACAAAGGAAATGCTACTGTTCTCGTGAACAAAGAGGAGTATATTCACAAAATCAAAACCCTATTGAGTGATGCGGCATACACGAACCAGCAGAGAGATCTTACGTATGTGACTGAAAAAATATACAAGATCCTGAACAAAGATAAAGGATACTTGAATGATACAGCAAGAGTTGAATTAACATTACAGTAAACTACCATACATATATAGTCTAGTAAAACACATAAAACTGCCATTTCATTAAGAACAAATGCCAGCTGATGGGAGTGAACTTGTTATCCATAAGGTCAGTTTCTGGTCAAGATAATCAATTTCCTGAGTACGAAGTTATCGTCAAACATGAAGAACTCCAGCAACTTCATCAATTCAAGGACATAACATCTGGCATACAAATTGTGAGTTTTGATGGTGTGAGCCTATTCATAAATATACCAACAGCTGAGGCCTTAAGAGTAGTTAGGAACAGAGTGGAAATGCATCCCAACTAATAAGTTTATGAAGTTGTTTACATTTCTGTATAATAACCACAGCTTTCCAGCAATACTATGTGACGAAGTATGCAGTAGTAAAATGTATAAGGGTGAAGTTCAGACTCCATATTCACTTAGGCTTTTCTAATAGCTCAGTCTCCAAGGAGCTAGTGAATTAAGTAGAAAAAAGTCAAATAAAAAACAAACGATTAGAGTAGCTCTTAAAAAAGCAAAAGGAAATATTCAATAGCTGCAGCACTTGAAGTTCCTTTAAGCAGGATTAGAGTAAATTAATCTATGAGATCTTTGATTGCCTTTATATCAGCTGTATTTTTGCTCGATGTACATGGGATAGATATACACCTAATTCTGTTTTATTACTCAGCAGGATCTCTACCAGCCTACCCCCAAATTGGGATTTGTTTAAGCAGAATTAAAATTAAAAAATCTATGAGACCGTGGGTGTGGTCAAATACATAAATCGAAAGAGTTTGACGTCCTGAGTCCAAAACTATAATTAGATCTCAAACTGGTGAAGATGTGATGCGGCTATGAGCTAAAAATGTATTCCAGAAAAAAAACACGAAAAGCTTTCAACTGTTATATGAACCGTTCAACCGCATCTAAAAATCTGCAATAAAAATTGTTAGTAATAAGCCTAAATCGGTACTTAAAGGAACAAAGTGTGCCTGTTAGTTTAGCAATATAACATATGCTTAAAATATTTATTAAAACCTGAAAGAGGTTTCTCCGACTTGGAATGAAGGTAAATGGAAAACTATAACATGACATAATGTTTTGGGACAATATCGGACCTATTGGCTCATCTCAACTCAGCTGTTCTATCCTCTAAACTAAAATAAAACTATTAATAACTAGGTTTAAAAAGTCTTAAAGGCAGCCTTTATCATTCATATACTTATTAAGCTTTTCCTTAAACACACTTAAATTTATTGATTCTACAACATCCAATGACAACCTATTTCAAAGACCAGCCACCCTGCTAGAAAAATTGAACTCTCTTAGCTGAAGATGACTCCTACTCTGCCAACATTTTTACTTGTTTCCCCTAGTCCTAATATTATCACTATTAAGTATGAAAAATGATGACGCATCAACACTCAAATCTCAAATACCTCACTCAAACCTCCCCTTCGAACTCCTCTTTTTTAAAGATAAAATAATTTGAGAAATTTCAACCTTTCATCACATAACAACCCTTCCATTTCAGGCAATATTTTAGTAACCTTTTTTATGAATCTATTCAAACAATTCTTGAGGTAAAGAGCCTAAGACTGAACACAATATTCGAAATGTGGCATAACCAGTGACTTATACAATGGAATTATAAACACTTTAGACTTGTACTCAATATTTCTGTAAACACAATCAAAATTTTATTTGTCTACCACTAGCAGCAGTACACATCTTGAAAGACTTCAGAGACTGATTATCTATTACACTAAAATACCTTTCTTTCATAACACTGTTAACTTATCGTTATTTAAACTTCTCAATTTTTTCTTAAGAAGCTCAAAATTAATGTAATCATCTTGTTGGACCTCGTTTCCTTCTATCAGCTGGTCAATATATGGATTATTGTTTAAATCTTCATGTTAATCTGAATATTTGTTACTCACAATTTTTATAATGACCATTAGTGCAGTGTAACAAATCATAAGTGTAAGGGTGGTATAGACACAATAGATTTCTGTTAGTGTGGATCTTGCTGTATAGAATATGATTCCTCTTTAGTTGATATTGTAACGTCATGATTCTTAATTATTGTTTTAACAAATAAATGTACTTTCATAAAAATTATTTAATATATGAAAAACAAATTATTTGAATTTTGTTTAATTACCGAAAGGGAGCGCCGTACGTGTATATGTTTTTCCTTTTCATTGACACGTTTTTTTCACCCTTTAATGTCAAAACACTTCGAGATGAACGGGTGGTGGGAAATATGAGAATGGAAGGTAAGAATTTTCTATCAAAAGTTTATTATTTATATTTGTTTAAGCATTTTTATGGAATAAATGCTTAACAATTACAAATTCAAGAACAAATCTTGTAGTTATGTTCTCAACGGCCAAAATTAAGAACATATAATGTTAAATTGAAATTATGGCATCGGTAGTATTAATTACTATTTGTAATTTTATTAATTCTATTGGACGTAAAATTTGGGATTAGCGATAAAAATAATGTAACTGTAAATGGTTTTTTTTGCTCCCATGTTTTTCTTGATTTGTAAGAAAAGTAATATTTAAGATTTTCTTTTGTCTTCCGCGAGTTATTGCCCATTTGTGGCGGGCAAAAGATACATGTGAACATGAAATACTATTTTTACATGCCACTGAATCCTGATTTTGAAACTGCAACGGATGAACAAATCAAGGTGAATGTGAACAAGCAGCGTAAGCAATTTACACGATTTGTAATATGTTAGTAGTTTTTTATGCTTTGCCAGCTTTGGCATTTTAATGTAAATTTTTCATTCAGATTAACCTAACAGACTACAATTTATGAACTACAAATACTGGTATGACGTCAATGCTCTTGTGTTTGTCTTATAGTGTCTAAGACGTATATCTTTGGTTTTGAATATTCAAGAAATTAGTTTATATAATATTAAGCAGGTGTTTCAGTACTACTGCTCAGCTATTTAATGTCTGTCGAACTTCGCAGCGCATGTGTATGAAGATGGTATTTGGGCACGTACTTATAAAATTTGCTATCCTCTTATTTTAAAGTTGTAAATTTTCGAACGTGGTTTTAAATTTACCTTAGTTTATAAAATTAGAATAACACAAATGCAGTAAGCGTAACTATGTAATTAGTTTACAAAAGAATACTGGAAATTACAGTAATACTTCGGTTACCGTACGTCACGTATGTAGAAAACATGTATAAACATACATATTACTAATTAATCATAAATGTTTAAATTTTAATTAGATTTCTTAAAACATAGAAAGCAAGTGATAAATGCATTGAAAAACATTATTTCTAGATACTGTGCTCGTGCATAGAACAACAGCACGTGCGTTTCTAAGCCTTGTTTAGCCTTGTGGATAGAGTGTGGAGATCATATTTGTAGGCTTCAAACATTAACTTTTTAAAAATGAAAAATATATCTAATTACTGAATTAGTATCCTCAAAATCCCTGTAATTTAGTACGGTCTCTAAGTAAAGTATATATGGGTTGAAAAAATCCCATTCTTATTCAGAGCAACGAATTTTTCATTACACATCTACAGTTTCGGCAAAATTCTTTCTTTCGCTTTTGAGGCGGGAGGTTTTTATTTTGTATTTAGCTTGTATATATCTCATATTCGAGTTTCTAAATCCTCCGGTACTTGTAAATATTATACGGTGGGCGTAATAACTAGAAACTGAGCAGTAAGACAACTGGATGCGTAATGTGACACAATAACCGATAATTTTTTCTATATATTTTCTTCTAAATTAAGATATTAAAACGTATATAATTTTAAAATTCAAATTATAAACTACGTTTTGCTGCCAATCTCATTGACTTCAGTGGTAAAAATGTTATTTAATAAAACTTTTGAAAATAACACTCCAAACGTCGTGACACGTGCACGTTAACCTACATTTAAAGTTTTTATCTTACAAACAACCAAATATTTTAAAGAGAGAAAATATATATAATCTATACTCTTGGATAAAAAGAAATTCATAAATGAACAGAGACAATGGATGGAACTTAAAAGTAAACTACCATTCAAGAAACAACATATTATACCAATAGGCCTGAAACTATTTTGCACTTTCATATTCTGGAGTATCACACAGTCTCACAATTTATTTTTAACACTGTCTTTTATCATTTTCAATTATTATTGTTTCTTGACAGCTTCTGTTTTCATTCTATTTATTTTTAAAGCTCATCATAAAATATACTGTAGTCCTCACTATTTTTGTATCTCATAAAATAGTTATATACGTAATATGTTAGTGTAACTATATAGTTAGTATTACAATTGTGCTTTAATGTTAGAACAACAACAAACCAAATATAATACGCATATTCATAGTGTTACAGACACACAGAGAGAGAGAGAGAGCACTCTCACACATTGACCAATCACAGACTGTGACGTAATAGAGGTTTCAAAACGGCCGCTAAAACAGGAACAATGTCAACAACACACTAGCACGTGTGAGTTTCGAAGGGAGTGAGAATTACCTGAGAAAACTATATAATTGTTTTAACATGTCTGCAATTATAGCAATTATGAAGCAAATTGCGTGCATGAAGTAAACTTGCGCAGTTAATAGCCAGCCTTATTGTCGAATAACGGCCAGTGGGCATCATAACGTACCTGATTCCGTGGAAATTCAGTCTATATTTACGTATGAGTACGAGCCATAGTGTCTAAATTCGCCAATGAGTTTATATATATTTCAACATATAAATTTCCCATACTTTTGTGACTGAAAAGCATTGTAGGCAGTCTGGAATACAATAATGTTCAAATTCCACATTGAAATGTCCTATCTACAGACTTTTATAAATCCAGTTGCGAATTTAGGCCCTATGGCTCGTTAGCTTCAAAATGTGCGACTGGGTGTTATTTCCGTTCATTGCGTGCTAATTCCCATTCATCTTGTAGAAGCTGATATTAAATGAACAAGAAGATAAAAAAATGATAGACTAATATGCTGCCAGTGCTGTTTCTGCCCTCGCTGTTATGACCCGGAAATCCTTTCTGGAAATCTTACCCGGACTGGAAACCTGCCATGTTTAGTATATCGTAAAACGATGCAAGGGATAACTTTGAGTTACAGTGTCACATTATTGTGCAGTATTATATATATATAACAACTTTAAAGAGACATACACGGTTTAACAATTTTTACATAAATTAATAGAATAAGATGTAAATGTATGATAAGCTCAGGGCCTCATACATAAAAGGAATACATTATGTATAGCATTTTTAACAGTTTAACTGATCATAATACATAATAGTAATTATTTTGGTATACACACACAAAATATTCATATTTGCTCTTTTTGGAGGTCTTCGAATTATAACATTTTTCAACAATAGAAAAAGAATTATTGCAACATCCAGTTTTGATTTTAACATCTATATAACAAATGAAATACTGTAGACAATTGTTAATCATTATCCTGTCGAAAATGCAGATTCATCACTGATGGAAGAATAAAATAGTCTTCGTCAATTAATGACGACGAAAGACCTCTCTGTTATGGACAAATCGATTTGTAAACGAACGACCATGATGATGCACGAGTATTTTGCCAAATAGTCCACTGATCAACCTGACAATTTGTGTGACGTGATAATCTTCCTCCTGTGGATCATGATCAGCACAATGTTCAGTCAGATCATCGAAGACAGACAGACGAACACTTGAATCATGTTAGAATTTGTAGCAGTTTTGCGATAGAATCAGTTTTCCTTTTCATTTATTGCTTGATACTCTTTAATCGTTTTGTACTTTTTTAGCTTGTCTTTAACTGCTTCAAGCTGATCTTCCACTGGGACAATTGAACAGTATGAATGCTCGTCACATGATGCCTTTTTCTTTTTCTTGGCAGGAACTGGATATGTTAGCTTGATTTCAGGAACTCGTTTTCTTGGAAGTGGTCTACTTTGTGATTGTACAACTTGCTTATATCGAGGATGACCTGGGATGATTGTAGGCACTGCCAGAGGCTTCAGTTCAGACTTCAATATGTCATGATTCTTTTATGTTTCTTGGGTGCACTCCTGGAAATAGATGAAAACTATTTTTTTAAGCTAAGCAGGTTTTCATAAGGAAGGCCATTGGTTGTTTGTTATCTCATTTTTTAAACAGAGCGAAAATTAAATATACGTGTCCTGTAAACAGTAACAAACATAGGCAGTCATTATTATATATCTTATAAAGTAACAAACATAGGCAGTCATTATTATATATCTTATAAAGTAACAAACATAGGCAGTCATTATTATATATCTTATAAAGTAACAAACATAGACAGTCATTATTATATATCTTATAAAGTAACAAACATAGACAGTCATTATTATATATCTTATAAAGTAACAAACATAGGCAGTCATTATTATATATCTTATAAAGTAACAAACATAGGCAGTCATTATTATATATCTTATAAAGTAACAAACATAGACAGTCATTATTATATATCTTATAAAGTAACAAACATAGGCAGTCATTATTATATATCTTATAAAGTAACAAACATAGGCAGTCATTATTATATATCTTATAAAGTAACAAACATAGGCAGTCATTATTATATATCTTATAAAGTAACAAACATAGGCAGTCATTATTATATATCTTATAAAGTCATTGAGCTTATTTTTCAAAAATAAAAATATGAGTTTTCTTTTAAAAAATATTAATAAGTATTGACAGTGTTGTCCAAGTAGTTTTGTACCTCTCATTTTGCCAGAAAGGTTTTACTGCGCACCCTGTGATGGAAGAAATTCTTCACGACTTACATTCTTCAAAAATTGTTGACGAACTGCTTCATCAGAAGGGAACCTAAAAATAAAATTGTACTGTAATTGAGTTTAAGGATACACTTTCCGATATCTCTCTGCTACATCTATTTAAAATCTTCTTTTCAAATTTAAAATTGGACAAGAGAAAACAGCATTAGGACCAAACACGTGCTTAGTCTGCGCCTAATTTTCACAAGCGGCCATTGTGATTCATGATTTGGCTGCCTGATCGCTTATTCATACCTAAATACTGGTATATGTAATACCTCAGTATACATCAGTATTATATCAAATTCATTTCTGACGTCCAATACCTTAATTAGGCCTACGGTGTATAGCCTAGTAGATCTAGTATAAATTAATACATTACAATACAGTTTGGCTCTTTGGGCCTTGACAGATGCAAAGCAGACGACAATTTGCAACTGCTCGAGCTTCAAAGCTTTCATTTTGAAAGAAAAGTTCGTAAATATGAATACTTACTCATGGAAGGAGATTCCTGAGGCCTTTTTACACTTATTTGTGCAATTAAAACAATAACAGCTCTCGGGCATTGTTTGAGAAGTTGGCAATTATCCGTCAGTGATGGCTCGGCATGGTCAAGTGGGTTAAGGCGTTCGACTCGTAATCTGTAAAGAAAAATAAAAAATGAAAACGCGAACACTTATAGCTATCTTTTAAATAAACGTTTTGAAATATTTTTATTGTATTCACAGACTGACAGAGAGAACACTTCTAGAACAGAACGTCCGACATAGTCGAGTTATTAGGGTGCTAGACTCGTAATCTGAGGGTCGCAGGTTCGAATAATCGTCACACCAAACATGCTCACATTTTCAATCGTGGGGAGGTAATGTTACGGTCAATCCCACTATACGTTGGTAAAAGAGTAACCCAAGATTTGGCGGTGGATGGTGATGACTAGCTGCTTTCCCTCTAGTCTTACACTGCTAAATTAGGGACGGCTAGCGCAGATAGCCCTTGAATAGCTTTGCACAAAATTCAAAACAAGCAAACAAACCATCAGTAATATTCGAATGTATTTTCCCGTTTTGACAATGGCGGCGACTTCCCCATGTCGTCACACAGTCACGTGATCAGAGCTATCTCTGTTTTTTACTCTGTGCATATACT
Source organism: Tachypleus tridentatus (assembly GCF_004210375.1). NCBI lineage: Eukaryota > Metazoa > Arthropoda > Merostomata > Xiphosura > Limulidae > Tachypleus > Tachypleus tridentatus. The sequence continues at coordinate 145,870,693 of NC_134830.1, forward strand.
ATAGAACGCACGTTACGTCAAACTATCGATTAATAATAATAATACATATATATCTGGAGTATAAAGGTAGATTTTGATTAAACTTTGCAGAATGAACGACAACTGCGTGTTGTGGAGACAAGTGTAAAGGACAAAGTGTATAATGTAGTTTTTTCTAAATTTTTATCCAAATGTGTACTGTATACAGTACAAATTTTGAAATAAAACATTGAATTTGAATATACTACTAGTTTCATTTTACGTTCACTTACTGATAAAGTATATTTTAGTACAACTTTCATAGTAATATTAATTGTTAGAACAGGTACAATGTTTCGATCACTGCTGCGATCATTATAAAGAAGACAAGTTGTTATAGTAAAGAACGTTTTAGTATTTAAATCAATACTGAAAATCTAACAACGTGTTTAAATTATAGAACTGATTGTAGTTACTTATTCATGTAAATATTAATGTCTCTCAGAACAGTTTTGTAAAAGTGTTAACACCCACATCAGCCGTCCTGAGATACATTTTTATTTTAAGTGAGTTTCTTGTCAAATAAATATTAATCCCCATGAATTTTAAAAATTATTTCGGTATGGTTAAACAAAAACAATAGAATGACGAATCAATATAAAATGTGTGTAATATTTTATGCAAAATACATAAACAGAGGAACATATGAGGAAGAACTATTAAAGATATATAGAGACAAGTTTGGGTCTTTTTAACAGTGAGATTGTTTGATTTTATAAATAAAGTTTCTTCGATTTTTCTTCTGTTAGTGTCAGGATCACGTTTTAGTCCTGTGATGTTTTGTTCAAAAAAACTGTTTATTTTTAGTAATATTTTCATGGACGTGGGAAGGTGTTTATTGTTGTTCTTTTGGCCTGACATTCAAGTATGTGTGTGTTTTTAATGTATTAACAGGTTCAATAACTACTGTAGTTAACGTTAATGAAACATTTAGTTTAGTGTATAATTTCTTTATCGATCTTTTCTGTTGTGTACATAGTGTATCCTAAATTTAGAGTGACCTTTAAAGTGCCTATATTTTGGTGGTTTACATGATTATAAAATCAGTTTATGTAATTTTCGTTGTATGTGTTTTTTCTATTAATTTTAGTGGTGAAATATTGAGGGGGTCGTGTGAGGTTAATGTTTGAAGTATTAATCGTATCGTTTTTCTCTGTGAAATATTTGTTTTTTTTTGTAGATTGTTTATGTTAGAGAAAATATGTTTGTTCATCTTGACAAACAAAATCAAAGAAAACTTCATCTGTATATCTAAACAAAATTGCAGGTTTCTATTTGGAAGTGACTGATTCGTGCTATACAATTATGTGATAGAAGAAAGAAACGGTCAACTACCGGACAATGTATTTCCCCACGGCTTCTCCGTGTGACTGAACTACGTACGAATTTTTGTATTGAAAATAAATAAATGTGGCTAGTCGTAACATTTCAATAAGATGTTCATGTTTTATATTGATTCTCGTTTTTGAAATCTTGTGAAATGTTTTCTTCAGCAAAGTTGCATTGCTTCGTGACAAGAGGTTTGAAGAAATAGGTTTAAGACATCAAAGCTAAACATAATAACCTTACTGTATAAACTACGTAAGTGTTGCAGAAGACGTGAAGTGTTGTTTAATCGGGTGCTTATTTTGGAAAAATAACTTGTTAAAATACAGTTAGTGTTTAGGAAAGTTGCAGTTTAGAAAGCTATAATAATACATGATTTGGGGTAATGTTTTATGAACGTATAGTAAACCGTTGCTTTTGTTCTAACTTGGTTTGTATGCAAAAAATAATAGTTTAATAGTTTTTCTTTTAATTACATTTTAAGTAGATTTCTGGTTCTTTTGTTTTGTATTGGGTTAGTGTCAGTATTTGACTGAACAAACTTATACGTATCATTCAATATATTTTCCATTAAGGAACAACACTGTTTGATTGTTAAAATAAAGATTGAATTTCCTTTATCGGTTCTTTGAATGACAATATTTTCTTTGTTCCTAAAACGTTTTAAGCCTCTTCTTTCTTCTGATGTTAAATTTTGTTTTATAGGTTTACTTTTGTTTGGTATTTATGAAGTTTTTCACTGTATTAATCAATAAAGTTTATTAATAGACCTGCTTTTGGTTTGTTATGGAAATTGCTCATTAAATAACTCTTGTTTTTTGGAATGTTAAATGTTTCTGATGGCTCTTCTTTGTCCACAGATGAATTAGACGCAGATTCTTTTTGTGGTCTTTGACTGTTTGTCTTTGATTGTTGTTGATTGGATTTACGATTTGATTCTATTATTACTTTTCTGCAGAGGTCTTCAAGGCTGTTTTTTTTTAATTTAACACTGGAATGGTGAAATGAGTTACTGCGTAGCTTACACATTTATTTAGGACTGTACTGTGAGGCTCATTGAGTTGAAAGTTCGTAAACTGATTGTGTTGTTCGTTACAGTGTCTGGATTTTTTGTTGTTTTTTGAATTGACGGACAGATTTTCCAGCTCTCTGTCTAGTCTCCAATTGATAGCTAAGCCTTTATAGTAGTTGGTTTTATGTATTGACGAAAGTTTAATCGTCAGAAGAAGTTACTTGTAAGTTTGCTTTGGAAATTCACTTCATTTTTGTAGAGAAATTTCAGCTCTGTGATTCTCTTTTATAGTTTGTTTTAAACGATTTGTTTAGGATTTTTCAATGATATATTTTATTTTTTTGGTTTACTTTTACCTTAAGGAAGGTTGGTGTCAATTTTTCTCATTTTCAACATTTTTAGAAACGTTAAACTTAACAGCATATTTTTTGAATTTCATCAATTTCTTTGCAATAAAATATTTTTTTCTTTGCTATCTCGCCATAACAGTCAGATTCTTTCGGTAAGACTTAAGTCGGTTAATGGTAACATTAGGCTTAGTTGGCTTTTTCAAGATATGTGTTACAGAAATTAAGCTCAAAACTTTGTTTTTTAAAATATCAAAGATATAAATCTATGCTGAGAACTCCCTTTGACGAAATAAATGATTATTTTTAACTTTTTCTCAACACTCACTGTAATATATTAACCGTTATGCCTATATTAATCGTCAGACCTTCCAAGATCATTAACTTTCCGGGCCTGGCATAGCCAAGCGCGTAAGGCGTGCGACTCGTAATCCGAGGGTCGTGTGTTCGCGTCGCGCTAAACATGCTCGCCCTCCCAGCCGTGGGGGTGTATAATGTGACGGTCCATCCCACTATTCGTTGGTAAAAGAGTAGCCCAAGAGTTGGCGGTGGGTGGTGATGACTAGCTGCCTTCCCTCTAGTCTTACACTGCTAAATTAGGACGGCTAGCAGAGATAGCCCTCGAGTAGCTTTGTGCGAAATTCCAAAAATTCCTCACTCTGAAAACAGCATAGGTATAATCGTTTACTTTAGTATAGAAATATCACATCTCATCATGATAGAAGGTACTTTAAAATCAAACGTAAATGAAACAATTTTTTGCAACACACACTTTAAGCACCCAATTAAACAACACTCTATATCTTCTGCAACACTTACTTAGTTGATTCTTGGTGTCGAGAATCTTCTACAAACTTAGAGAACAGATGATATTTTGGCAATACACATCCAACAGAAAACGTTACCTTTGTAGGAAAAAACTATACGGAAACATTTCACTGGAATTTGTGTGAACTTATAGAGTCAGAATATGACTTAGACTAGTCTGAGTAAAAGTAATTTTATGTCAGGATTAAAGTTGGTTTTCATCTTACCAATATTCACATTTCATTTGCATAACCTTTAGAAGTTCTTACATGAATATCAGAAGTATTTTTTTGCATAAAACGTTATATTTTTGTTATTTGGTTTACCCTAACACTGAATAGGGTTCATTTAGTTAACTGACCTTGTAATTACCACACAAATTGCAAAATAAATATAAATTATCCTTTTTTTTTTCTTTCTAGAATGATGCATAAATTAGTTATCACAAACAGCCTCAGGCTTGTAACACTTTGCATCTTATTTTCTTTCATTTTATTATTTTACTGCTGTTTGAACTATATGTAACCAATAAACCCGTGTAACAAGCTAGAAATCACCTAGTCAGTATATACATATATATAGTTCAAATTATGGTGCAGAATAGCTTCTTGCTTGCATTCTTCTTGCATAAATTAATCAATTTTTTTTTTCATTGATATTCCTGTATCCAAACAGTTTTCTATTTTTTACATTTTAGTCACTCTTATAACAACAAGTAAAAAATACAGAAGAAATGAAGTAATTTACTATTTGTGGATCTTGTACATTTTGCAGTCAAACTTGAAGTATCTTTAAAAGTTGACCATAATTTTTGATAGGACTGTTTTTAGTACTTTCCTGAATGTATATTTTAATATATTTTAAATAAAAGAGGGCGTTGGGTGTAGGTTAGACTTATTTATATCTGAGTAAAACAAGGTAATTGCTGGCTATAAAAAATATATTGTCTTAGCAGTATTTATAATAAAAGTTTTTAATCTGCATTAAAAGTATTAAAACTGAAGAGTTGAAATAGGGTTAAAAAGATTATCTGATTTGTGAAATTTGGAGCAAAAAAGTGTTATAAAGTATTGTTGACAATTAATTTAAATATTTCATTTTGATATTAAGAAATTAAAGCTTATGTTAAAATCTCATTTGTTAACCATTGTTTTCAATTAGCTACATGTAATTCCTGCTACCATTGTATAATACCATATGTACAGTATTGCCAAAGAAGGATTATGTGCTCCTTATGCTGAAGGTGAAACCTTATACATGATAGACTGATTTAGCATAAAGTATACACTTCTGGTTATGTAATTACCCTTCATGACAGAGATTGGAGATGAATTGTTTCTTTAAAACAATGTATTATAATGAAATCTTTTTGAAATTTCAAAGCTACAAATTTGTACAAATATTACATACACACACACATATAATATAATATATTATATATAATATATAATATATATAATAAAATATTCTAGATGGTCTTACTTCCTCACCAATAAAGCTCTCTCGATATCTTAGTTTACCCTCTAAGCATTGCTAAAACTTTTCTTTTTGCATGGCAGTCTTCTATACCCCAACAGTTTTGCACACCTTCAGAACATGAGGTGGTCATGTGACTACCCTTATCAATCCTACTGCACCATCTGTGCTAGAACAGCTAGCTCACTCTATTATTCTAGCACAACTTACACTTTCTTGATCAGCATTCTACAGGGTGGCCTGTAAGTCCCTACCCATCCATATATCTTATGTATCTGTGTGCTGTCCCTCATTCTCACTGCACTCATGTACCAATGTATTTGTCACAATACACTCTTCAAGTGTAAATGGGCTTACATCGGCCATATTTCTCTAAAAAAAGAAACAAATTTATAATACATGCGTAATTGAATATAACATAACATATGGATGGGTAGGGACTTATGGGTCACCCTGTAGTGTATAGATGTGTTTTTAATTTGTACATGTGACTACAAAATTTGGATTATGCTTAATCACAAATTTTTATCAGTTTTAACTTCCTGTGTTTAATTTCTGCTGTTTCTACTCATTTGTTTTAGAAATAATTCCATTTTCCAAATTCTAATTTTTCATATAAATATGAAATTTATTATGGCAGGTGATGAATCTCCATCCATAGTAGCCATGGTTTTGACACAATGTCCAGTTCTCAGGGTTGATGATGTCTGTTGGGGAAACACAGGCTTTGATTTTTGTAGAAAGGTTCTAACTACTGTGTGGAGATTTTTTTCTGTTATTCTTTCCTACTTTTTATACCTTCATGTAATCTCCTGGGTAAGGTGTTGTTATTCTTACCAAAAGGTCTGTGGTAAGTTTTACTCCCTCCCAGTAGGTATATCCACATTGAGAAAGTCATTTTAGCTTTAGGATTGGTCTAATTTTCCCACTCTTTTAGTTTGCTCTTTCATGTTTCATATGTTCAGTATTTGGTAAGTTGGATTATTATAGTTCTTTTATCATCTCAGATACTTTAGTTTCAATTTGTTTTGTTTCACTTTTACATTGTTTTTGTTTAGTTTTCTATACATGTCCAGGTTATGCAGGATCATTGCTGTTTGGGTAATTATAACTTTGGCCACTTTTGTGGGTGTGTTGGCTCATTATTTGTACTTCCTTTCACTGTTTATGTTTCCAAGTTGCTTCTTCCTTACTACCAGTCGCATCTAATTTGTGATTGGATTTGAGTTTTAAAAATAATTATTATTAACTTCTTCTCATGTTCTTCAGGATAGGTTTTATTTTTGTGTTCTTGGTATTTTTTGAGTGGACTAACAAATTTGATGTTTATTTATCTTTTTCCTTCTCAGTTCATTTAGTGGTTTTGTACTTTAGGTGTTGCTTATTATTTTTTGTTTTAAGTCCATTTTCATAGTTTATAGGTTTGTTATTTTTCTGGAAAACTGTGGTCTGTTGAGTAAAGCAGATAAGGATTTTTGCCTATCCCTACTGACTCCTGGCTTCTATAATTAGGGTTTTTCCGTATAGGTAATTGCAGACACCCATAGCACTGTATCTGCTATGTCATTCCTCTGGACTCCCCAACATGTATTTTATTCCCTTTTCTTCTAGTGGAGTAGAGGAGTCCTTTCCACTTCCAGTTCTTGGAGTGGTGAACCAAGGAAGATTCCTCCTGAGTAGTTTTTGTACAATAAACTAAAATTGAATTTGTAGATTATGTGTACCCACTCAACAACAAGAGGGCAAGCATTGTTATTCTTACTGTGATACTGAACAATGATACACTGTAATATAACAATCAGGATCCAAGGAAACTTCCCCTGAACATTTTTGCTCAGGCTGATTGCACTTGTTGCTCACAAAATTCTTATGAAAGGTGTTTCCACAGGATATTTTCTGTCCAGATGGACTGCACTTGACATAATCTGTCTTAACCCAAGACACTTCCCCTGCATGTTTTTATACCAGCACTTGACCAGACCATATTTATACCAAAGGTGCTACCTCCTGGTTGTTACCAGGGAAGACCACTCTTGTTCATCAAATAGTTCTCATGCAAAGCACTTCCACTGGAAGAATTTTGCTTGGATGGACTGCACTTGGCATAATTCAACATATATTAAGGTGCTTTCCATGGATGCCTTTCCCTGTAGACCACAGTATTGTACATCTAAGGTGATTCTCTGGGCAGACTACACTTGTTGATCAAATAATTCTCATGCATGGTGCTTCCACTGGATGTTTTTGCCCAGATGTACTTCACTTGGCATTATTTGTTGTATTCCAAGGCACTTCCCCTGAACGTTTTCTGCCTGGGCAGACTGTACTTGGTCTGTTCACGTACCCTTCATGGTCCTTTACTCATAGCCTCTCTTGTACCTTTATGTTTCACTGTCATTATGTTTGGTACTTTGGTTTGCTGCATAAGTAGGATATGTATGCTGACAATGAGCTAGTTATGACAGGTCTCTTGATCACACTTATATATATATATATATATGTATTTATATTTATATGTATCCTCATAACACAGCTGCACGTCAAAGGTATTTTCTCTGGCTGTTTAGCCTGGATGGACTGCAATTATTGCTCACAATATCTGATACAAAGCATTTTGACAAGATAAGCTGCACTTGTTGCTTACAGTATCTCATATGAGGTGTTTCAACTGGATAGATTGCACTTGTCATAATTCAGTGTAACCTGAAGATGTACAATTGGCACTTATATGAGTTGCTATCACTTACACATTAGATTTTTCAACTTTGTCATGGTATCCAAGTCTTGTTCTCCAACACTTATACTGATTTGGTACTGTATGTCTTTCCCCAATGCAAGTGTTCTTTACCCAGTAAAGAACATATCCATTTGAGAAATAGTTCAAAACCACACAGATGTGACTTCTGTTTTTAATCTTGCACACCAGTTCTTTCAGTGTGGTTACTTTCTGCTTGAATTTGTTTTTTTGCATGTTCATCTGCCCCTCTAGTTTTTCAAAGTGAGGTGAGAAGAAGTGAGACCATTTCATAAGTTCACATTTTCTAATCCTGACAATGTATTTTGATACATACTTGCCTCACTTCAACCACTTCCTTCCCCAATGATTTGCCAGTGTTTCTAGTTTGAATATGATAGTTCTTGAGAGTGAGGATTATGCTAGAATAATAGACTGCATTAGTTGTGCTGGTACAGATGGTACAGTAGGATTGTTGGAAGGCAGTTGCATGATCAGTACATGTTTTAAAAGACTGATGAGCTAGGTGAAAAGTGTTTGTTTGGCAATGTTTAGAGAGCAAATCAAGATTGAAACAGCTTTGAGGTGAGAAGAGGTAAATACCTGTCTGAAATACAGTTTCAGTATAAAAATGTTAACTTTTATTTGGACAAGTTATACAATTCATAAAAATAATTCTGAAGTTTGAAACTATTTCATCTGGTAGTTATTTTTTTGCAATAAAATAAGACAAACCATTAAAATAAATGTATTCAGGTTTCACAGTTTACTATTTTAGAATTGTGCTTAAAATTCTATAATTAAAATAAAAATATACAGAAAAACTACTTGTACATTTAAAAAACTGAATTACTTAGTTTGGGGATTAGGTGCAGTTTCAAACCTTGAACATGGACCAGAAATAACTTTTAGTAACACTCAATTATCTGTAAAATATGTATGAATTAACTTGATGTTATCATAAATATAATTAAATTAGAAACTGATCAGGATATCACGAGAAATTGGTATAGAATTAATATTAACTTATGATCAAAGCAAGTCTTTTACATAGATAAGAAATAAAAACATTCCTAGTTATGAGCACAGGTAACTAAATATAGTGTTCAGACCACATTACTTTTATGATTAAAATGTAGTTTCATCAGTTGCTCACTCTCACTTTTTTTGGTCAAGGTCTAAATCTGAGCTTAGTAATTCAGTGCAGACACACTGTGTAGGTTAAATATCAATACATCTGTTTTTACTTTTTGTTATTTCTATTTAACTGTCAGAAATGCATTATGTTTACTTTTGTTTATATCCTTCTGTGAATTTGGTAGAAAGTTGATTAAATATTTTTTGTATTCAATAAATACAACTATGCATTTACAAAAATTAAAAACACTATTTGATGTGTGCCAATCAATGAATTAAACTCACACTGCTTCATTTTTTTCACCATATATTTTGCAATAATGAATATTTATGAGATATTCAATGAAAAATATACATTTCACAACAAAATTCCTAAAGATAGAAAAATTATTGCTCTTTAAAAAATCATATTTACTCCTGTTATATCTTGTTTTACTTAAAACATTTTATCAATCTTATGAAATTTTTGTTTTTAAGGTAACTTTAGCATTTCAATTCTAGAAACACTATATTATTCACTGCATTGAGCAATAAATTGCTTAAACCAAACTTGGTAACTTGCTTTGAACAAAATGACAAAGGTAAAACATCAGGTTCAATAGAATGTGTTTTTTAACTATTAACAAAAAATGTTCAGCTATATGTAGGTAAGTAATAAATAAATGAAGAGCAAACATCTACTAGTGGTACAGATCATACCTGTGGTAAAGCATTAGCACTTTGTAAAACAATCTTGAAATTATCTTTAAGAAGAATCTGGGAGACACAAGTCACTGCCAATGTACAGTTACACACACTACAGTTAAGTTTCAGACATTGTAACTTTATAGGATTTCTACTTATTATGCATTGGTTATTCCACATCTAATTCTTGGAGATCTTCATCAAATAGGTTTTCATTGATTGGAACAGCTTCTCCATCTACTGTAGCAGCAACATGATCTTCTCAACCAGCTGCTTCCCCTCCTCTCCTACAAATTTATTTAATGAAACAATCATAATGAACACCACGTTAGTACAAAATACCACTAACAACGATACCAACAATTACTGCTATAATTATCTATATGATATTTAATCAACACAATCTGTCCTGATTTTTCTCAATACATTTTAAAACATTGACAATAACTGACAAAGCAAATATATAATTTTTACATATATCAATACATTTATAATTCTTATTAGCTATAAGCTTCATTCAGGCTTTTTAGTATCTGTAAATAAATTTGCAAACTACCTTTCACAGACAGACCTTTCTTTTAACATTTTCAATGTCAATTTTTTCTAAAAATGAAATATTTGTGGTTTCATTAAATAAGACAACATCTTTTTTTTAAATTAATAAGCATTAAATACAAAATTATCAGTTAAGAATAATGGTTTTTAACAATATCTCACTTTAACAGCTAATTTATATTATGTTCCAACTTCATATTATTATAACATATACATTTTAAAATTTTGTCAACAATTCTCTTATTAAAATAGATACTTCATATTAAACCTTAACTATAACTTTCCTACTTCAACAGACACTTGAATTAAATTTAAGGCACAACTATAACAGTTACTTTCTTAATGTAATACATACTCAGTACATCTCCTTACCATATAGGTTTGCTTTTCTTCTGTTCACTTCATGAAGATTAGGTAACAATGTTAATCCTACATTTGCTTGCAGGATAAGGGTCTCAGCTGTTAGTTCCAGATATGAATCACAGTTGTGCAACTGCAAAGAAAGTTTACAAAGATTAAATTTTTATATGTTCCAATGCCCTCAAATTTTATGATAAATACATCTGATCTACATTAGCATTGACATAGACAAAATTTAAAAGTAACATTTATATAAGAAATATAATTGAAGAATTAATATAACAGAGTTAGCACTAGTGGGAGGGGGCTAAAATAGTTCTCCAACCCCAAAGCTACTATTGTCCACAAATTTAGTTTTACCATAATTTCAGATTTAATCCCAGCATATGTCTCACTGCCCCCCTTTCCAGTTAAGAAAAATCTGGAACTGGGACTGATTCTTCATAAGTAATTAACTTTTCTAGAACTTGACTTGAAACTTCACATTCAATGAAGAAAGTTCACTATTTACAATGCTTGTAAACGGACTCATTAAACACCTAATGTCCTTTCTTTAATACAATATCCATAGGCAGTTTTGTTCATTATTTCATTCACTTTTCATAAAATATTTTAAATGAGGTATTTATTTCATGTTTTTAACCATGAAAGCAAATTAATATGTATTTTTTAAATTTTTGGTTTGAGTTTAAATGTGTATTTTTTATTTCCTCCAAAACTATAAAAGAATTTTAAAATCAATTTTCAATTTCCCAGCTACAAAAAGACACAAAACTGTTTACTGATGTGTCAACACTAACAACCAAGTTTGCTGGTATTAATCAAAAAAGAGAGAGATGAATATTATGTCTTTTTTGTATAAAGAGAATTCTTCCAACATCCTTGTGATACCACAGCCTGTAATGTGGAGACAGAAATAAAAATATATAAATGTTTCACTGTACAACTTTTTTTTTTTTTTTTTCTGTTTGAAGAAACAAATTATGACATCAAATGATATTGATGAACTGGATAAAACACATACTGTTTAATTAAGCAACATTCCTTAATAACATTTCCAAGAAAATCTTTAAGAGATAAAATAGCATACAAACAAGACCTCATGCTTTGATAATAGATGAAATATTAATACCTCACTATCTTCGAGGAAATAGATCATATGCTGCCTCATCTTCACCCATCCAGCCTTCTACAGCCAAGTCTGAGTTGAATGTAAACATCTCTCGTCCACTGAGCTGTTTGAAGACTCACCCATCCGGCCTTCTACAGCCAAGTCTGGGTTGAATGTAAACATCTCTCGTCCACTGAGCTGTTTGAAGACTCACCCATCCGGCCTTCTACAGCCAAGTCTGGGTTGAATGTAAACATCTCTCGTCCACTGAGCTGTTTGAAGACTCATAACTATGAAGATTCTAGTTTACTCTTCAGATAAACATACTTAACAATGAAAAGAATAAACTTTACAAGTTTAAATATGCTCAATGACAACACTCATTAATAATGCATTTTGTACTATATAATGTTAAAATTCTACATCAAGTTGTCTTGCTATTTTTAAGGTTAGCTTACCTCTTCTTAAGCAAAGTAGAAGCTATGTTGAAAATAAATATATTATTATTTATATCACAGCAATGATCAGTAATTTCAAGAATGATTTTACAAATTGTTGATCACTTACTTCTTATGTCAATCAAACAATATCAATATTTACAATAGATGATACATTATGATGATAACATGTATTTATATTTCATTGAATTAAGGGGTGACCAGTAGAGTTCATCTATTATAATTACACCATGATGATGGTCAACAAACTTTAACTTATTAATAATACTCATCATATGATGGCAGTCACACAGTTTTACAATATTACTTACACTAATGTGATGACCAGCTTTAAACACTGTTTTTTTTTTTCTGTCCTGTTCCACTTGAACTTTTTCCTTCTTCTCTGCTATCTACAAATCAAAATAATGTTGTTGTTGATACTATGCTTACAAAATATATTTCAATTAAATATTGAACATACATGTAATTAGACAAAAATAAACATTTTTGTACACGATGCCTTTTATACTTACATATATGTGTATGTACTTATTTCCCAAATTTATATATTAACTGTTACACTTTACACACTTTTTCATTAAAAGAATGTAATAAAGATCTAAATTGTTATAAGTCAATAAAGTCTTGTGTATAAAAAATCTAAACAACTTAAAACAAAACCAACTTGTGTACATTTTTATGAAAATATTTTAAAAGTATACTATCCTTCATAAACATAAAAAAGAGGAAGACAAGAGTACAAAATATGAAATTCAATAAGTAAACTTGTATTGAAGTGTAAATAGACAGAAAATACTTTTTCTTTTTCCAAGCCAAAAATGTTTAAAATGGAATTCTTGTCAAGTTAGACCCAAGAGCTGCTCTCTTGAAGTACACAGAATGTAATGACACAATTGTAAAAATTAGATATAATATTATAAAGCACACACAGAACACAATTTTATAAATTACATAGAGCAAGATGTAATGTTACGAATGCATGAATGAATCAGTATAGATCGTATAATTCGTATATTGCATAGTTTCAATATGATTCAGGGCAAGAGAAATGGAATACAATTCGGCACTGAACACAAAAATTGTAGAGGGAATTCTGTGTGCTACAACCGAACTGTAACCAACCATGGCAGAACCTAGAGTCACTTGATTTTAAACCATCTGTATATATGGGAATGGATGGATTGTTTGAAACATGTTCAGCAAATAAAGAGCGATATTTCCAACAGGTCACAGTTGGGGATAGTAATTAGCCATGATGGAAGAGGCCGAACTGTTGATACTGCTATGCTTTTCAAAGATATATCCAGTTCTTCTGATTGTGCCTGGATACAAAGGCTAAAAGAAACAACAGCAGATTTTCTATCATAGAAAAGTGTGGCCCACTGAGAATGGAAAACACCACCCCAAGTAGGATGCTGTGGTAGAGAGCAAAGTTTAGAAGCATACATAAGAGACAGTTGCAAATGGCGATATATACAGAGAAGATTCATGGGACTCCACATACAAACTTTGGACTGGAGAGGTACGAAAGGCCCCAGTGCAAAGGCGAAGTCTCTGATGGTGAGTAGGATCCAGAATTTTTAGTGCTGAGGTTCTGGCAGAACCATAAACCATAGACCCATAGTCAAGTTTGAATCAGATAAGGGCACAATAAATTTTAAGCATGGAGTATCAATCTACTCCCCAAGAGGTGGAAGTGAGGACACAGAGGATGTTCAGTGCTCTTATACATTTGACACGAAGTTGTTTGATATGGGAAATAAAGTTTAATTTACAGTCAAATATAAGACCCAAGAACTTTGCCTCAAGGACGATAGGAAGCACATCATCATGAATACAAAGTTCTGAATCTGGATGAACACCCTGTTGGCAGCAGAAATGTATATAAACAGTTTAAGAGAGAGAAAGTTGAAAACCATTTGCTGTAGTCCACTTAAGTATATGATTGATTTATGAGATGTGAAAGTCATCAACGAAAAGACCATTTGCAATTGTAGGGGTAGCTGTTCACTATTGGCATTAAGCTTTATGATGAAAAGGGTAACACTCAGAACACAGCCCTCGGGGACTTCAAGTTCCTGTGGAAAAAACGGGAAAGTGTTTGGACCATATGGACCTAGAATCGGTGGTTCAGTGAAAAATACTTAATAAAAAGTGGCAAATTGCTACGCAATCTGTATGAGTGAAGGCCTCACAAGATGCCATATCTCCATGTTGTATCATAAGCTTTCTCTAAATAAACAATAGAAACAAGACGTTGTTTCTTCAAAAAGGCTTCTCCAACTGATGTTTCAAGGCAAATTAAATGATCTGTCATGGACCATTGTCTTTAGAACCCACACTGAGTGGGTGAGAGAAGGTTGTTTGATTCAAGAAACCAAAGAAGATGAGCATTAATCATCCTCCCTATGGTCTTACTGAGATAACTCGTCAAAGCAACGGGATAGTAATTTGAAGAAATCTTTGGATCCTTTCCAGGTTTGAGAATACAGAGTACAATAGCTTAGCGCCAAGCATCAAGAAAGACATTCTCCTGCCATATCTGGTTAAAGACAGCCAGGAGAAAGGTGGCAGAGCATCTCATAATGTACATCATCAGGTCCAAATGATGTATTGCCAGACTGATGAAGCACAAGTTTGAGTTCCACCAGTTTAAGAGGGTGATTGTAGTCAGAAGGATGATCAGTCGAAAAGGAAAGAGGCAGATGTTCAACTCTTGTTTTATTAGCTACGAAGGAAGGGGTGAGTTTGAAAAGCTAGATACATGAGAGAAACATTCACCAAAAGAATTAGCAATGCTCTGAACATCAGCAACTTCATGGCCATTAAATATGAAGATGGAGGAGGCAGTAGTATACCGTCCATACACCTTCTGGGTCTTGTCCCATATGACTTTTTAACTGGTGGTTAAAGAAATGCTGGAGGTATATTTAATCCAAGATTCCTCCTGGCTTTGACATCTAACTCCCTGAGCCTGTGCATGGGCATGCTAAAATGCAATGCAGTTTGTAAGCGTGGGATAACCACGAAATTTATCCCAAACACGTTTCTGAGCTCTTTGTGTTATAGAACAAGCAGACTTCCACCAAGGGGATGGAGTGGGAAAAATGTTTAAGTTTTGGGGACGCACTGAGCAGCTGCTTGGACAATACAGTTAGCTGCCGCTGCACAATAATCTATCAATGATTTACATAAGATGGCAGGATCAAGTTCCAAAAGAGCAGTGAAAGGGGGCCAGTTGGCCTGGTCCATCTTTCACTGAGACACACGGGTCAGGTGGAACTGACCACGGCCAATCTCTTAATATGATAGGAAAATGACTGACTGGGTGCATGAAAATAAGTGTAAGAGCCAGTATTGAAGAGAGACAGGTTGTGATTCAGGAGCATATGCTCTATAGCACGACCCCTCATATCAATACTAGAACCACTCGTAGATTGATGTCAACCTCACAATAAAAGCAAGTGAAAAGCAAAGGGGAGCAGATAGAAAGATCTATAGCAGTAAATGACTGACTGGGTGCATGAAAATAAGTGTAAGAGCCAGTATTGAAGAGAGACAGGTTGTGATTCAGGAGCATATGCTCTATAGCACGACCCCTCATATCAATACTAGAACCACTCAGGTGTTTCCATGAACAAGGTGACGTTGGGCAAAGACTGGAAGATGTGGTAACGACAGATATAGAAGTAGATGCTGATTCATTAACTTTCTTGATTTTGAAGGGTACAAGATTAAGATGCGCTGTTAAGGATTCTGTAGGAGGCACAGAAAGATTTGTCTGGACTCCTACTCTAGTAGTGGAATGGATTTCAGCAGCATAAGTCCGAGATGGAATTGGGAATAGTTATTTATGACCCTCTAAATAAGTAATATTATGAGCTGTCTTGTGATGTTGTACTTCTTTCTCTTCCACGCATTTAGGGCAAGAAGTAAAATAGGAAGGATGTGGACCATTACAGTTAATACGATGTGGTTCTAGTTGGCATTCAAAAGCATCATGGTCTTTATCAGCACAACAAGCACATGTCAAGGAACCACAGCAAGATGTTTTTGAGTGACCAAATCGTTGACAATGAAATCATCTAACAGGGTTAGGAATACAAGGCCTAGTTTATAATTCATATATCTTGCTTTGATCATGGTAAGAGGAAGTGATGTGGTAAATTTTAATATTAGAACATTTCTTGGCTCTATAATCCCGTCTCTACAAGTAAAAATTCGGCGCACGGTTGTAACGCCTTGGCTGGTGGAACCTGTGAAGATCACTGACTCAGAAATTGTCTTTAAATCCCTCTCAACCCTGGGGCTGGCTCTCCCTTTGGTTAGTCAGCTGGTCCACTTGGGTTAGGGTCAACTAAGTTCCAGCGTTGGATGTTCTCAACAGGTGTTGTGGGCATGGTGTCTGATGCTGGTATTTGGGCATAGTGCTCACGAAACCCTGGTGTTCTTGAAGTCGAAGGCCATTGGGAATATACCCATTGAGGTTACTCCTCATTCTACATTGAATTCTTCCAGAGGAGTTTGGAATGTTGTGATGAAGCTGTTTCCTCTAAAATGTCTCCAGGCTGTAATTTTTTACCGATTTAGGTGAGCCAGCAAGCCCTTCTAAACCCTTCTGAATAAAAAAAATGGAGACATCTGTCCTAAGGGTTTTTCAGTGAAAGAATGTATAATTAAAAATCACCGGACAAATTCAAGTTGTAAAGGAAGTTACATACAATAACAGAGTTAATTTGATTTTGGTAACCTACTGAAACACGTAGAAGCATTTAGATTTTACAATTTCAGGTGTTAACATATCCACAACACTACATAATACGATTTATGTGTATTATGTTCACCATTGAAAATTGAATACTGGATTTCAGTGTCATCTGTACGTAAATTTACCAGTGGCAAATCAATGGACTCCATTTTGTTCTCCTTCAGTTATCTAACCCACCACTCAGACTGACACGAAGGAACACTGGCGAGTTTTTGTGTTAAATAAACTAATGATGTTCTAAACTACACTTGTTTTTGTTTTACTTTATTGTTCTTGATCCTGTAACTATTTCCTAAACCATTCTGAAGCTGCATTTTATTGGAACCTTTCGTTTTTCCGTTAGACATCAGTAAATCTGTGGTCTAAACACATATCGCTCTTATTATTGAGAGAAAAAGGTGAGAAATCTTGTATTAGATCTGAAGTTTAACAATATCTTTCTTTTCAAAAATTACCTAGATCAAAGAATAAAATTTGTTTTTAAGATGTGTTCCTATAAAGCTTAGACCAGTACTGCATGCCATTTCATAAGCGACAGCAGCAATATTGTCAGTATTAAACTGGTTTCAGATATGGTGCTATTTTGTATAATAAGATACTATATCTTTGATGAGAAAAGTTTTGTGAATTCGGTTTTGCGATCTTAAGACATCTCAAGTTAATTTGTAGATATCTAAGTAAACCTGTTAAAATTTAATGAACATTTAGTAGTGTAATTAATCTTGAGAGTAAGAGTCTATCATATACATCGATTTGTGTATTTGTTTGCGTTTTGTTCATAGCAACGTCACATCGACGATCTGTGTTCACCGAGGGGAATCCAACCCCTGATTTTAGTTGTAACTCCGAAGATTCACCGCTGTCCCACATCGATCTGTGCACCCTTCGTGGTTTTCCACTGATATTACTATACTCTTCAAAAAAAAAAAAAGAAACGCAAAAGGGATATTTTTTTTATTTTAAAGAGAAATATATGTAATAACATTACAAGCTCAGAGTATGTGATACACGTGTTAAGGCACTGATTGTCAGACCAAAATGACAATAAAAGTTGTGCACTTTGAAAACGGAGGAAAACATCGGATTTTTCGCCAAAACTCATTCGTGTCTAATAAATTTGTTTGAGAGATCTGCATGTTTTGCAAGTGCTACATGTGCAAAATCCCTATAAAAGTGACGGGTTCTCGGTTTCCATAGCTCAGTGTTAAGTCACCGACACGCAATATAGTTACGCCAAGACTGACTGAAGCACAACGCAACAATGCCATTGGTTGCTTGGAAGCAGTCGAATCTCGATCAGATGTTGCCAGAGCTGTGAATGTCCACCCAAGCACCATCACAAGGCTATGGAATCGTCACCAACAACATGGATCAACTCGTGACCGTCCACGATCTGGCAGACCTCGTGTGACCACGCCCGCACAAGATCGCTACATCCGGTTACGTCACCTTCGGGATAGGACCACCACTGCGACGTCTACTGCCTCAACCATACCAGGGCTGCGTAGGATTTCCGATCAGACCGTACGCAACCATCGACGAGATTTTTAGGCCCCATGATGGGTTGCACATGAGACTTGATCTGGCCCTCCAGATCACCAGATTTAAGCCCCATCGAACATCTTTGGAACGAGTTGGACCGACGTCTGCGACGGCGACAACCTCAACCGTTGTTGAGACTCTACCTCAGCTTGCAGCAGCTATGCAGGCTGAGTGGACAGCCATTCCACAGGATGTGATTCGTCATCTCATCGCTTCCATGGGCAGGAGATGCCAAGCAGATATTGATGCTCACGTTATTGACGTTAAACTTCACCTAGTGAGCGTGGACTTCGCCTTTGCAGACTTTGGATGTTCAGCAGTGAATGTGCAAAGTTTCACACATGTCATACAGAACTACCGGGAATAAACTTGTTAGCAATTTGTCTCAAATTTTGCCTTTTGCGTTTCTTTTTTTGAAGAGTATACTTTATTTTTAAGAAATTCCTAGGCAATGCTTGGTTGAAATGTATATTGTGAAATAGTATTTTTCACTTTTTTCTTGTTTAAAATATATATTGTAAAACTGTTGTCCCCATTTTTTGCGTGTTTATTTCACGTGCCTTTTAACGTCGTATATTTCCGCTGACCTTTGAGTTTATGCGTGGTTCCAGATCACATCCATTTATAATTTAATTTCTCAGCTTGTGGTTGAAAAGCAACTTTTTTTAGCGTGAATGTTGAATAGTGGGGTGCTAGTGACTGACCGACTGGTCTTCCTTTGGTCAATAGCTCAAAATTAGAGGTGTACTATTATTTTGCATTCATGACACATTTATTTACAAGTATTTTGGAAATTCTACATCGTGCAACTATATAACGCTTACAACTGTTTCCTGAACACATTTGAAATGTACTGTAACTCTTTACCAAAATAAATTCAAATCAGATGCCATGTTAGCGTCGCTCACCATTTTTTAAACACCAATATTAAAAGTGTAATGTACAATTACACAAATAAAGGTTAAATACTAAAGTTTTTTGTTATTGTGATTACTCGGTTATGATAATAATCACAAATCAATGAAAGCACATTCTAGTGACTGTGATTCAGTAGCTGAGTGGGCCTTGTATATCCTATGAAGTATCATGATATTCAGTAGCTGAGTGGACCTTGTATATCCTATGAAGTATCATGGTATTTGGGAAACACATTTACACCAGTGGATTTATTGATTTAACAGTGTTTTCAGGAGTTGCGTTTTACTTAGAAGTTTAAAGTGTAGTTGACAGTCATAAGGGTTTGAAATAAAGAACTTTTAATATCTCCAAAACTTATAATGACAAACTTGACTGCGAATTATTTCTTGAAATTAAAGATATTTAGTTTATATTTCGTACTTTTCAAATTTAAATTAATAACCTGAACCCTATGATTTAACATGGACATTAAAAACTAATTGAACTTTTTTCAGTCTATCACTGATTTAAATGATCTTTCAAAGACTAACAATATTTTATTGTCAACTTTTTTTGGGGGGGAGAGTAATATCGTGTTATTGGATTTCTGCTTCAAAAAAGTTAATTTCTTGGAATCTTAAAATACAAGACAAACACAAATGAATAGAAAAAAATCCATTCTTTATTATATTTCTTGTTACAAACTTGTTAAATACACAACTACATGACTGAGAAAAATCGTCATGTATTATTTAGTGTTACTTTAAAAATTATGTTAACATTACTTATCCGTTTCCATACACTTATTTTAATTGATGTTTCTAGTTATTTTACAGTTAAATGTAAAACTCAGCTTTAATTCAGAGACAAAAGTTAAGTTATATCAGCCTCCTCCTCCCCTCACAGCTGATCCTTTCCTCTCCTATTTTTAATGTTTGTTTTATTTTTGTATTTTCTATTTTTAGTTTAATATTCCTGGTATACTTAGGTTCCTTCAAAATATAAAATACTTTATGTGCAGCAGTTAAAAAAAGAAAGAAGAACAGGGAAAAGTACAAAATTAACTACTTTTTCATAAGCAAATTATTTTTTAACGATTTAAAACATTACAAAATTTCAAATATATGAAACATGCCCTAAAGTAGTGATATTTATGCATTATTTTCAGTTTATGTTTGTTATTCAAATATTGCCACTACTTAACAACATTCGAAAAAGTAATTTACTTCCAACTCCAATACAGTAAAACATGCTAGGGGAACAATACACATCATACTTAAACAAATCAAGATACCACTTCTAAATTGGTAAATAATTTTAAAATCAGCCTCCTCTTTCCCTTGGAGCCGATCCGTTCTTTTCCAACACAAGATATGTAAAACTAAAATGGAAGTTATTCCCTCTATTTATTCTCCAACTCCCCATCACGGATATTGTATACTTTATACTGTTATATTGCAACTTATGTTATATTTAATAAATGTCCCTGAGAAGGCATACTGATCATACTGTATTCAATGGTATCATGAGAAACTAATGTCAACTAACTGCCAGTAATTACTCAATACACGTGCTGGGAACGTTTAGATATAAAGGGTACGGAATTTATAGTATTTATATAAACTACAGGATATTAACAAAAACTTGCAAAATAATAGCAATGCAAGTAGTTTTTGCAGTGAAAACTATGAAAGGAGAGACGAAAACCACAATTATTTAAGAAACACAAAGTTACGCTATAATTAGATGATTAGCGAAGGGAAAAAAACACGGATATAATCGACGTGAAAAGTATAGAATTCTTAAAAACAAAAGCACAAAGTGCTTAGGATATATACTGTTAATGAAACAAGTTCACTTATAGTAAGAAGGAAAATTAACTCCTTGGTTTAAAACAAAGGAAGAAATGTGATGTTTTTGTTTTGTAAGTTATTTGCTACCCGATGGCGTCATAGAAGTGAAAATAGAAAACTGTTAATCTTACTATGTGCATTAGTTTCTAAGAAGATTACATCAGAAAAAACCGTCACACTTAATCCTAAAACTACTCAATTTTGTTTTTAATTGCAGTGTAAATAAATACAAATTCAACCTTTTCGCTTTAACCGCCTATATTTATTGGATACCACTAGTTATTTATTTATAGCCTAAGGAATTACTTTCAATATTTAACTAATTGTCACATTATAGTCTTCAGTTACATTAAATAAACATTTTAGTAGAAATTAACAACAAATCTGGAGCTTATTCTTAGGAAGGATGACGCTGAAGAATAAGACATTGAACACGACTTTATATTCCTGCTACCGTTACTGTAGAATTATTTACGATTACAACATCTACTGTCATACATGCGTTTGTGACGTGACTAAGGTCAGATTTATACAATAAAAATATTCCTCTATTTTGATTTCTGTTTAAATCTTTTCGTATTTCGGAGAAGCCTTTAAGTTTAAATCTATAACTATTATATAAACGTGTTGCACTTACATCTGATTGTACTGTGTTAGTAACGTCTTCAGTCTTATGTTTCTTAGAATAGAGTCGATCTTGGATATTGTTATGGAATATGTTATTGATTGTATTATCTGTGGTAACTTGTACTGTTAAAGCTGTATCACAAAATTCTCGAAGGTTCTCGAGTGTACGAATCAACAATTTCTGTATACGTAAACACTTGTATCGTCTATATTGTTGTGCAAACTGAAATTTCTAGAAAGTTTTTTCACGCCTATAAACGTAATCAACTCGACGCGCCAAAATACAATATGTATTTTATTAGTTTGGTGTAGTTAGTGTACTATAAACCTTGAAAGCTATAACTGTGATAAACGCTTATTTATCGGAAACTTCATATATCTGATAAGGCACATTTATAGATTTCAAACATTACAAATCATATAACCTAAGCGAATTCACATCGGACATTATAATTATTACGAAGACATTATATAGCTTCAGGAATGAAAAACTAAAAGTTCAAAATCAACTCGCTAATCGTTAGCCCTCGATAAGATATCAAGGAAGTTCTAGACCATAAAGAAGACTTGATACTGTATGTAAGTTTGTAAAACATTTGTATATAGATCATTATCTGTAATAACCGTTATGGTATTATGGTTTGTATATTAAAATATAATTGTATTAGAAAAAAAAACTGTGTGTATCAATCATCTAAATTACAACTAAACTCAGTTTTAGGCTATTTGAAATTGTAATACGTAACATAGTTCTGTAATATCAATCCACAAATGTATAAAAAGTTGTGAGCAATAAGTAGCACGCCACTAATGTCAAGACAAGCATTAACGATTTCCGAATTTAGAGAGAATGTACTATTTCATTTCGTGCTTTCGCCAAACAAATTATTTATAGTTTAAATAAAAGTTTATTTATACGAAGAGTACGAGAACATCAATATTAGCATTGCCATTGTTTTAGGTGTAACTGTTGGCATTTCGTAGCATCTGTTGTTTTAACGTTAAATATTCAGTTATCAAACAGCTTCCCAATTCCATCATTAGTCACATATTTCCACAATTAGCTATTAATATCATTTCTTAATACATTTTACAACTATATAATCAGTACATCTTTGAACCTCAACAACTCTAGACTCCTGAACAAACAATAGCAACAGCAAGCATTGTTAACCACTATGAAGTACTACTGACGGACTGGCATATATATTATTCAATATAGCTTCACAATATGCACAGTCATTGTGTGGAAATAATCAAAATTTTACATAGCTATCAATAATAAATATATAAATTATAAATCTAGCCAACAAGTTACACGAGAAATGTTAAAAATTAAGTTGTATTTGTTACTACATTTCAATCATCCATTCATCTTGCGTAAAATATCCTTTTTAGAAGCTAATTTAAAACCCTGGCCCGTGTTTTATATGATCGTTCAAATTCCTCAAAATCATAAGTATTTTTTGACATCTGTATCCTTGAATCACAAGCGATCATTCCATCTTTACACCCACCACCATACTGGTACAGGTATGTTGATGATACAGTTTCTGAATTCACATGTACAGAACACACACTTAGATTTTTTAACCACGTTAACTCCATAAACCACAACATTAAGCTACCTGTGAATAGAAAAACTAACCAAATACCATTTCTTAACTTCAAGATCACTAGAACCGATACACAACTCAAAACAGAAATCCACAAAAATGTCATCCATACTGGATTATACACACATTCCCTGGGACTCAGCACATGAAACAAAACAAATCTCAACATATTAAGACACGAAATAAATACAGCCATAAAACTAAGCTCACCCAAGAATATTAAAGATCAAATTAAAAATATAAAACAACACTTCATCAACATCAACAAATTTCCTCCAAAATCGTGGAAAAAATTATACGCACACACCTACACCAACAATAAACAAACAATAATAAATCAAGATACAACAAACTACAAAACCTTACACTGCTGTATGCCATATGTTCCCTACATCAGCGAAAAAATAACCAACATTTGGAAAAAAACTTAACAAAACACAACATTCCAGTAAACACTAAATTTATTCAAAAACCAGATACAAAACTAAAGTTCATACTACGTAAAAACTACACTGACAAACATAACACCAACATAATTTATCAAATACAATGCAACAACTGCCACAGTTTTTATATTGGAGAAACAAGCAGAAAAATTGAAACTAAATTCAAAGAAAACAAAAACAAACCTTCACACGTTTTTGAACACTGTAAATCAAGTAAACACAGCATAACCGTAGAAAGCACCCACATACTAAGTAGGGAAACAAATATAAACAAACACAAAATCAAAGAAGCCTTACTTATACAACAACTAAAACCAGAATTAAATCAGTATAAAGGAACACCTTTATACCTATAGTAATTTGTACATTTTGATTTCAAGTGGGTTTCTCGTCATCAAGAATTGTTTTGATATCTGTTGTCACATCCACTATTGGAATAGTATACTTGGTATTGTTAAGACCACTATTGGAATCAGTATACTTGGCATTGTTAAGATTTATTTTCAACTCCAGTGTATACTGCAAGACTTAACTTTATTGATGCAAAAATGTTCATGAGGAAACTTGAACGTTAAATTTTAAAAAAAACGTCACAGGTACAAAACAACAAATAATTTTAGTGCAACTGTAATATATTCAAGGTGCAACTCAGTTTATTCAGGTATATTAAGTAGTATAAAATTTTAATTGCTCTAATGAAATCCGTAGCCAACTTCCCATCAACAAAAACCGCCAAACAAGCTATTATAGAAAACACAATAACGTGACTATAGTCTGTCAAACTGCCATAATAAATACTAGGTCATAGTAAGTTATCTTTCAAATAATTAAATATTTTCTACTATTTTCTCCAGACAGAAAAACAGTTGATAAATACACGTAACAACAAAGTACGGTCTCTCGTGGAGTTTGATTTCGAAACTACACAAACAGAAAAAATATACAACATTGTAATAAAACTGGACGTACAACTGGGTATGTTGTTCTTGATGAAAAAATTCAATGAGTAAA
Source organism: Tachypleus tridentatus (assembly GCF_004210375.1). NCBI lineage: Eukaryota > Metazoa > Arthropoda > Merostomata > Xiphosura > Limulidae > Tachypleus > Tachypleus tridentatus. The sequence goes on from NC_134830.1 coordinate 145,895,481, forward strand.
AAATATATATAAGAGCAAATAATAATAATAATAATTAGCCACAGGAAAAACCCGTTTGAAGAAATACTACGAAAACAAAGGATAATTAATATAAATTACAGTTACCATGTGGGCACTAAGAAAAACAAAAACAAGAGTGCATGGTTATATTACGAACAGTAAATTGGAAGGGTGATAATTATCACTGTTAGTTGCTTCTGATTATTACATTTACGAGCATAGTATTAGTATTAATATAACACAGGTTTAAACGAACAATAAATATTGCTGCTGGTATGAAAAGTAAAGGTAAAAAACAGAAACTCAGTATTGAAGTAAATAACAGATACAAATGGTAAAAAAAATTGCAGTGCATATATATTATATAACAAACAATTACATGTAGAAGAAAGAGTGACTAATGGTAATATCACAGCACACTGTGCGTTTTTCATTATTGTTGTTATTAGCACACGCGAAAACCAAAAGCAGGTCTTATATGATTACTCCATTTATTGTTTATAATTGTTAACAATTCTCCAAAATTATCCACAATTTGCTGTATGAAACTCAACTCAAACCTTGCAAAATACATGCTCGATGCATCATTACGTAAGCATTGAAACATTTCACTGGAAATACCATTCAAAAAGTCCACAGACCTTATTTTATCTCGAGCAAAAATTATGCTCTATAACTTAACAGTTTAAGAGAGAGTACTCTAAACGAAAAGTAAATAATCTTGGAGAGTAAATCCAATCTGACTTGAGTGTTGTTCCATGACCACAATAACAAACTGTGTTGACAAAAGAAAATTTCCTTCTAAATAATCAAGAGCAAAGTCAGTTTGTCGTAATGCCTTAGTTAAAACCAATACAAGCTAGGTTAAAAATCAAATATTTACAGAACACTTTTCGGTTTCCCTAAACACTTTTTACTAGCAAACTAATTTAACGAGCGTTGTAAACAATCATAACGCAAATGTTCAACGCTATGAGAGTCAAGTAGAGATAAATCAGAACAGAAAGTGAAGTGATAATTACTGACCACAAAACACCTGCACTTTACCGACAGTTGTTCACAGAAACACTCGCAAAAGAGATGTACTTCTTAACCGTAACACATTAAATGATATGATTACAATCATGTAGTCATAGTGCTCTTGTACGTAGACATGTAGAAATATGAGCAGCATCAGAACGTGATTTTATTTATACAAGAAAAATATGCATGTATTGTGCGTTTTGTATTACTTGGTTTAAACAAAAGTTGATTTATGTGAAGGTAATATGATATTGAAGCTTGTATCATTATTGATGACATATGAAAATAAACAGTAGTTCATAAAAGGGCTTCTTGTTTACCAGTTACATGTCTACCTTTACTTGTCTGCCCTCACAATTTATTGGTTTATAATGCATGATAGTAATAGTGTTCAAAATGGTTGATAAGACTGGCAGTACTTTATTCAATCCTGATATATAGATAAAAAATCTATGCAAGAAATGTCTCGTATAAAATCGATTGTTGGACATAAGTATCAAAATCAGTGGTTTTTGTTTCTCAGCTTCTTACTGCAGTAGAAAGTGGGACAAGTTTATTCGAGAACATCACATTTCTAAAACCTAAACACAAGCAATATTTCCGTTTCCATTAATAATTTTAAATTTATTAAGCCTTGTTTGCCAGTAAGAACATTAAGGGAATATCTTACATGCGTAACAAGTAACCACCCTAAAGATAATGGCTTGTTGATATTCAGTAATTTCCTATACTACTTTTCATAGATTATGTAGTCATTGTTCACAGAATTGTTTACACATCTTAATAAACAGCTTCCTACCCCAGATCTTAAAGCACGCCTCTTATTTGGTATTCAGTATAAAAGACCTCGGAGCCTCTAAAAAGTTGTCACAAAAAGTGTAAATACAGAGTTCATTTTTACTGCAGTAGTCTTCAAAAGAATGTAAACAACTGACACGATACTATATCACAATAACTGCTAGCATTTATACAACTTTTCCATTTTCTCCATTACATCACATGAATGCGTTGCAACATCATATTGTGATATACTTGTATAATTTTAGAGCATTGTTATTGCCAAGTGTTTGTTATTTTATAGCAATGCATTAACGCCAAAAAAGACGAAAGTAACGGAAAAAGCTTAGTTTGTTGTATTAATCTAATATTCATCAAGCTTTATTATTCATTCAGCTTAGCTTCTAGGTCGACAAAAATCGGTTTTGCACAAACTGGATTTATTTAGACTTAGAGGTTCGTCCTCGTGTTTCATTGACGTTATAGTCGTAAAAACAAAACTATTATTCCAAACTGAGATATCTAATAGCGTTTTACCCATGTCTGGATAATATTTTTAAAAACTTCAAATACCTTATTACTTCCACAATGTGTAAACCTTTAATCCAAATGTTAACAGTCGCATAAATTTCATTTCATCATTCGAAACTGCATTTAGAAATAACAAAAATAATAAGCATCATCAAAATTCCACACGAAAAATAACATTTACACTTATTACCATAAAGTATTCAATTTTACCATTTAGTCCTCAAACTGCATGGAAACTTACTTCACTGTTAACAACGACTACTAACTTCCTTAATCTCTCTTCTAGCAACATCAAAACAATACAGTTAGAAAACTTCAATTATTATTTTTATTAGATTTTCTGTTCAAACTAAAGCTTTTTGAATTTTGAAATTACCCGCTACATCAAGTTTAAAAAGATAAAATTGAATTTAATATAATTTTAAAATATGAATTCCTGTTAATATAACTACTACTTCGTACAACAATATTAGTGGACGATTCTAAAAAAAACAACAGCTATACAATATTCTAGAAACAGTTATTATCGACAGAACTCTGTCGTTAAGACTTATAATGATACTAAACACAGTGTTCCACTTCCAAATAACTAAACTGTAATCAGTACAAGTTTAAACGTGTAACTAAAGGTCATGCAGAAATATGGCAAAAGTTCATATTAAAAAAAACAACAGCCATACAAACCTCAACAATCTTTCGTCAAAGCAGTGAAAATGGACTAACTGTACGATTTACATCAACTCAATGTATAACATTTATCCAAGGCAATTTAGAAAAAAAACAAAGAATAAGTTTAATTTTCGTTTACTTCCTACAACTATAAGAATCTATAAAAAGTAATACCAATGTACGAACACGTAGAAACAGAATCAATTAAAATAAAATTGTCAATTTTACTACAATGTACAGCAAAATATTTAAACATTTTAGCAATGATGCAATTTTACTTCAAATATACTATTATAATCGTCATTATAAACAAGGAGTATAGAATTCCACACAAAAACTACAAAAATAGAAACGATTAAAACATTTAAAACTTTCCAATATTTCAAACATTTTATTTCAAGTTCCAGGAAAATTAACACTGGCCTCCACATCACCCCTTGTAGCCAGCCGATCCTCCCACAAAAAAAAAAAAAAAAAAACGCATCTCAAAATGTCATATTATTAACAAAAAATCAAAAGCTTTACATTCAACTTAATATAATATAGGTCAAAATATTTTACAGATTACTAGAAAAAACAAAAGCAAAATTTCAAATATCTGATGCATCATCATTAAAAATCATATAAAAGTTACACAATCATATATTAAACTTTACAAACAATCTACATGATACCCAAACGAGCATCGTTTTCCTAACGTAAAATATCAGGCAGTCGAGAATATGATTGCCTATTTTACTGTGAATGACAAACAATTTACTATTTCAATGCAACAACATTAAAAACAATTCATTATCAATAATCATTATTTTTCTAGCACTTCAACACATTTCATATACATTAGGCGTTTATTTAGAAAACATAACCTAGCTTAAAAACTGTAAAGAGTAAAATCGTAGATTGTATCAAAATACAAATATCTTGCATCCCCTTACTATTTAGCACACATCCAACCTAACTACTTACATGTTCTAACGTTTTGATATCGTATTAATACAAATGTTTCTTCTAAATACCAACTACAGTTTCAAATTGGCTCTATATGACTGTCATCTAACTTATTTTATTTAAAATACAATATATCTATTGATACACAATTGTTTAATGTATTCATGATAATACGCCAGATATTCACAATTATAAATTTCTCCTTTTTTAATCATATGAATAACTAACCTATACAATACTACATCGATCACAGTAACTTATGAACGGACATCAACTCATAATTAGTGGGTTTATGAATGCTCAAGCGTTCTACTGACCATGTTTTGTCATAAGAAAGTTTTAATTATTACTCTTACACAGCACTAATTGTACTGTCCGTTATTCCTGATCTTCAATAACTACGTTCTCAAAGTACATTTTCACTCAAGTGAGCGTGCGTTCCTTATAATATTATTCAATCAAAGACACCTCTAGTCAAAATACCTAATGCTTTCCACTGATCATACAAGTTTCTTTTAAATCACTCATGTTTTTCATTTGCAATCGCTAATTTTATTTTTTTCGTTTCTAACTCTTACACCACATATTCACTGGAATTGTGATGAGAGTCGTTTATAACTAATTACAAAATCTAATTACGTTTGGTTCACGCCATTATGTTATACCTTCATTTCATGCCGTATTATCTGAAATCACAAAATCTTAATATCTACTTTTATTATCATATTAAGAACTTGTGTCTTATATACCTTCATAGGTATGAATTATCACAGTATAGCTACTACACATCTAGAAAACTGAATGTTACCAAACCTTACGTTACAGATCATGCAGCCGAGAATATCACTACCTAATTTTCTGTGACTAACAAGCAATTTACTACTTCAATGCAACATCAAAAACAATTCATTATCAATAATCAATATTTTTCTCGCACTTCAACAGTAGATTTCAAATAGATTAGGGGTTTATTTGGAAGAAAACATTACCTAGTTTATAAACTACAGAGTAAAAGCTTAGATTTTATTAAAATACAAATTTCTTGCATTCTCTTGCTATTTAGCACACATCGAATCTAACTCCTTATACGTTCTAACGTTTTGACATCGTATTAATACAAACGTTTCTTCTTAATACCACCTACAGTTTAAATTTGGCTTCACTTGACAATGTCATCTAACTTGTTTTATTTAAAACACCATATATCTATTGATATAATAAAAATCGTTTCAAAAACTTGTACATTATCTTGTAAACACTGACGAACGTTACAAAATAACAAAATGTTTGCCAACGACTATATCATATATCGCAATAGTACGATTGTTTCCTCTTTTAGCCTTTGTCAATTTAATAACAATTTTTATTCTATTTGAGTTACCATGACGTCCATTCTTTGCAGTAAACACCAGCTTTAGTGTAATTTTATATCATAAAAGTTATTTCAACCTTACTAAATTAACAATCTGTTTAAGTCAATAGCAAATTTACCATCATCAAAACACGCCAACACTCTCATTGACACTGTAGTTACACAAAATCAAACCACAGCCTTACTCTGTATAGTTATTAACCTACCACGACAAACATTGGAAGCTTTTATAAATTGTTTTCTATAAAAAATAATCAAAAACATTTTCAACCATTCTCGCGAAATTACAGTAGCGTTTAAAATATGTCAAAAAATGTAGTAGTTTATCTTTTCATTCAAGTTGCTAGTAATTCTGCATAACTTTAGATCAGGGTAAGATATGAACTAGTTACCACCTCAACTCACAATGTGTACAAATGCTGAAACTCATTAATCTTACGATGTATTCTAGTAACTGTTACATCAATTCACAAACGTTTATTTTATGCTAATGAATTACCTATTCTCAAATTCCAATTATTTACTCTCATGGTTTCAAAATGTTATACGGCGACAACTACGCACATGTCCCTGTAATTGTTTGCCTCCCTGTAATTGATATTTAAGCTATAGGAACAGTGCTACGCTGTTACACGTTGAAAGGTACTGAAGCGGTACTCCATTTTTACAGGGAGAAGAATAAAAACATGCAGTCCATGGAAGCAAGGGAAGCAGTGCTTTCCAGATATGTGTTTACAAAAAAATTAATTTTTAAGTATCAGCTAAATATGACGTATTAACTTGCAATTGATTCATACGGAAGCTATCTACTCTACCGTACGAAATCAGTAATCACCTTATATGGGCGCTGCTGGGAAGAATCTGGACTACAACTCGCAAAAATGTTCCTCTTTTTTTTTAATTTATTCTAATTATAAACATTTTTGTTACATAATATATTCTTTAAAAAATAAAATGCTTCTTATACGAATAATTTTCTAAATAATAAATTTCAAATTCATACTTGTATTTAAAAAAACATGTCTTGAATGTTATATGAACTTCTTCTGTGGCATAAAGGAAGCAATTACTACTTCATCTTATTGAAAATGTACGCAAAATTAGATGTGTTTGTTAGTTTTTCAATTTCGCGCAAAGCTACTCGAGGGCTATCTGCACTAGCTGTCCATAATTTAGCAGTGTAAGACTAGAGGGAAGGCAGATAGTCATCACCACCAATCGCCAACTCTTGGACTACTCTTTTACCAACGAATAGTGGGATTGACCGTCATATTATAACGCCCCCACGGCTGGGAGGGTGAGCATGTTTGGCGCGACGCGGGCGCGAACCCGCGATCCTGGGATTACGAGTCGCGCGCCTTACGCGCTTGGCCTAAAAATAATATTTAGAACAGCAAAAAGTATCTGTGCTAGTAATATTTAGAACAGCTGATTTATTGATTGAACATTGTTTTCAGGTTAAATTCAATATCACAATGTGTGAACTTCTTTTCTAAGTAATAATTACCTTTTGAATCTCTAACAAAAAGTGAAATATCTGGAAAGATTAAAATAAAATCCATACACACACACACACACACACACACACAGAATAGATAGAAAACAAAATCATTCTTTATTAAACATTTTGTTACACACTTTATAATTACACAACTACATGATCGAGAAAAGTCATACTACATTAAATAACTATTTCATCTATAAACAGACTTTAGTTTTATCAGCCTCCTCCTCCCCTCATAGCTGATCCTTTCCTCTCCTACTTTTGAAGTGAATATGTTGACGAAATTTGATTTATTACGTTTTCATTTGTCTTACCACAATTATCTATATTTACGGTTTTTTTTTAAATATAAAATAGTTGTTTTTTTACGTGCATAAAAAATCTGACAACTGACACAAATGCAAAACGGTCTTTATTTTTCATAAGCAAATTATATATTTAATATAAAAATCAAATGAAAGGATACTTTAGAAACCGAATGGAACAAACCTGTCAACCAACTTGAACACGTTTGTATAAAGCTCAAAACACTCAAAACCACTTCAATGAAAAAACGCCAAAAATCAATGTTTCAAGACTGGAAAGAAGACCTTGGTTCTGAAACCAACAGACAACAATAAACTATGCCTGCAGTGGAAAGGACTTTTCCCATGTGCAGAAAGTGGCCAGCAGAATGGATTATGAGGTAAAAGTGTATGGGGAAACCCAGATATAACATGCCAATCTCTTCAAAAGGTACTTCAAGAGGAAAGAAAACATGGCGGGTGTAGCTATCGAGGCACTGTTGGATATGTCTCGTGTATTTTTTTTTATAAAAAAATCACAAGAATGATAACTTTAATGACGATTAAGAAATACTAGACCTAAAACTACTGGAAAGAGATGAGACAAGGAATCAATCACAAATAAAGAACTGACTTGTTTTATATTTTGCAAGCAGAGAGACAGTAATAGCAGGTTTACTTATGTAACTGCTTGAGAATCATCTGAGGTGTAGTTCAATTATAGTGCATTGATCTTATTCTAATATTCCAAATGTTTTTCAAGGCTCTAATTGAGTATTGTTAAAGATTACCTCATAGTTTGTAGAAAAAGATAATATAGGTGCTCAGCTAGGAAATTTATCTATGGACATATGGACGACTGGTTACTGTATGAAGAAAATCAGTGAAAATGAAAATAAAACAAAGTTAGAGTTTAGTTAATATATTTAGTTTGTTTGTAAATTTAACAATAACTAATATGTAGTGAAGATTATTCAATTGTTACAATGGAAGACAGTAAATACTGTATTAATAGAAAAGAAAAAAATAATTTCTTCAAATGGAGTTCTACAGTAATCAAACTCGCCTGTGTGAAATGTTTCACAAAATATAATTGTTTAAATATTTGATTATATCTGTGGTAGCCCATATGGTAGTGTAGGTGAAGTTATCACTAACTGTATTATAATTACAGAGTGGAGATCAATTTTTTTTTAGTCAAATGGTGTTCTAAACTAAATTGACCAGCCTGTGTGGAATTTAACGAAAAACAATATTTAAAGCCTGCGATACAATTGAGATCCAAAAATGTAAAAACAATTGTATAGACATTTTAATTGTTTTGAACACTTTATTTTAAATAAGTGGATTGTGCTGTCAGTTTATTCTTGTAGCCAATAGTTCACATACACCTAATGTGAAAAATCGCGGCCTATACAAAATATGACCATCGCTAGCCAGCTGAGATTACACAGATGTACATGATCGCGAAAGACATAAACAGCAGAAGTAGGCCTATACATGCATAACTGTTGTCGTGACAGACATAATGTAGAGATTACCATTATGCTATATAAACATATTTATTTTGATAAATGGATGGAGAAGGATTAGCAACTTCAGCTTTACTTAAAGATGGTGAACTACGAAGATTTGTTGAATAACAAGTAGTAGTAGGAAAAGAAAGAGAGAGAAAATAAGAGTATGGAAAGAATGGAAATAGAGTAGGAACACAACGTGAAATCACCTACATATCACAACACAAAGTAGAATCAATAAATGAAAATGAATGAAGGACTAAACCGATCCAACCTGCCCAAAGTTTATGAAGAATGATAACATGGATGCTTTCCTGGAATGACATGAAATATTCGTCCAAATGAGAAACTGGAATAAAGGTGACTGTACAAACTGTCACAACCCATTTCTCACGTAAAAAGGCATTTAAATAAATCTAGGTATGACGTCAGAAAATACCATGGACTATGAGAAGTTACATGTGATGTTAATAAAACACAATGAACTCACCGACGAAGGAACTCACAAGAAATTCAATCTAAACACTGGAGAAACTATACTTCACTTTGTGACACGTTTTTGACGATACTTCACAAGATGAACTTTCGAAGCCAAATGTGAACATAGTTTTGAAGAACTAACAGATTTAATATGTGGGCAGTTTATGTTCATATTCTCAATTGGCAAGATTACCAGCCTTGCGAAACAGGCCATGGAAGAATAACTGGCAAGTAGACGAATAACCAAGTAAAATCAAAATGAGAATGACTGATCGAAGGTGGCAACCACCTCTAATGACAGAAGGTTAACACATAAACCATACAAAACAGGTATCTTCTTGGTCTTTCAGTATATGTTTTCCGTTTATTGTACAGAAAATACTTCAGCTTTTCATCCCGTGGCTATTTATCGTAAATTGTAGCGCACTTAACATTTTACTCTTATTTCATCATTAAAAGTTCGTTTATAATTACGTCATTGCACAGTAATCACTTATCGTCATCATTCAATGTTGTGAATTGTTCACACACTAAATATTTTATCGTATTCTTATAAATTACAGCTTCACCTATAGTAAATTCATAACTTATTGTTATTATTTCCGGATTTTAACTCATGAACACATCCTAAGTAAACGTTTTCTCTCACTGATACAATTATAACACTGCTTTTAGTAAACTTACTAAGAAGTAATTGATTCTATGTTTATCATTACAAGATCACTGATAATCTCGTATCACAGTAAATGTTATTCATTATTATCATTATACACACACTTATCAATATTAATTTGAAGTGAAGCATTTAATTTTTGAAAACATTGAAGTGAATTATTTTCAGTGCGAAAAATGAATATTTTACAACCAATTATAACAAACCCTTTCCTAAGTCAATATTTCAGTTTTTTTTCTTGTCATAGCTACCAATATTAAATCTCATCGTATAGTAAATATTTCACCTTATTGATAGCTTGTTCACTGTGCGTCCAGTGAATTGGTGGCACTGTAAATATATTAACATAACACCGATTTCTACCATAACTGATACTATTCACAGCATAGAAGATGTTTCACGGTGATGTTTTCATTATATATTTACCTATACTGAAATCGTTTCGAAGTAAATGTTTACCTTAACAGTTTATTTTAAAATTATATCTAATGAACTCACTGTACAACAAATGTTGCCTTTTTATCCTTAAACATTTAATTATAATAAACTCATGAGACACTGCAGTAAACCTTTTTCAAAATGTTATCATTATAATTTTCCTTTCAGCGAGATTATCTCACAGTAAATATTTTACCAATTAAATGTTCCAATAAAAGTTTTTTTTTCAATTTCTCTTTCCATCATATAGCAAGCATATCACTCTACAGTTATGAAAAGCTATTTATAATGAAATTATCAAAAACTGGTTCAATTCATTGGTATCTCGGTGTGTTTAGTTGTTGCCAACTTATTTCAAAATAATATTTATCTCATTGTTGTCAATATAAAATTTCGTGAAACCGAATAATCCAACAAATATTTCACCTTAATTAAATCACATTATAATTATTTCAAGTCGCCACACTGAAAATGTCTCTTTTCATTTGAAAGTGAACCTCAGGGTTACTGTAATCCACTTAATTATAATACTTACCACATTGCTAATTCTTTACCTCAACGTTATTCGTATAATTTATATATCGCAAGTTCGTCACACAGTAAATGTTTAAACTTGCTTTCTCGTTATCATTACTTAATTAATGGATTTCATAATCTTAATTAGCTCGTAGTTAAAATATCGGGCAAAAAGTGTCTCATCTCATTGTCATTATCTAATATTCAGTTCTTATGACAAAATCGCAAAGTAAGATACATTTAATTATAAAATACTCTTAAATGCTTTTCATTATTCTTACCCTTTTGAAATTACTTCGAGAAATCTTTTCGCAACAAATGTTTAACATGACTACAATTACAATTTTACTTAGATTGAAACACTTAGTAAACAATTATCTTTAAACTCGCTATTATGTTTAACTTCACTTTCACTATTACATTATTTACAAGTACATTCCACTGGCATGTTCTTTTATTCTTATCATTCAAGAATACTTATAGCATATACAGCAAACCAATTTTCCTTCTTAATGTAATTGTGATTAAATTTAATCAAATGATCCCACATTAAAATACTTCATAATACTGTTTTGATTATTATTACTTATTACGAATCGTTGCAATGTGTTTAGCGTCAATGTTTCCATGTCACTTTTCTTAAGAGAAAACTTCTTTTAAATCAAAGATATTACGTTATTCACCTATTATCATACAAGCACCATGGATTTTATCATATTTTCATCAATATCTATAAAGCTAATGTTAGACCAACAGCAGAGTAGACATTTCACCAGCCACCTTTTTACAATTGGAAGAATACTTATGACGAACATGTAAAAAAAAGTCAAGTCTTTGAAAAAGACCATATTAAAAGGATTTTATTCTAAGAGTAATATAAGAATTCCAACATAAAACCTGATCTTCACATTATCGTTTCCTTACTTTTTTTTTATGCAGATTTCGCCAGAGGGAAAAAGTGATTAACATTTAGTCCTCTTCCAGAAATTACTACAGCATGAAAGGGAAGCTCATTACAACTACTGCAACAAATACATAGTTAGCACACGAGTGATTTTCTTAAATCTTCCCCCTACTAAACTTTTCGAAAAAAAACAGCAACAGATGATTAAACTAGCATAACATATTACCATCGGGATGTTTACTCAAAAATTTACGTCTATCGTAACAATACATTTAGAGTTATATTTGCATCTACACGATAACTCTTCAGCGCTATTTCTTTTTTTTTTTAAATAAGAATATGCAATTACTATATCAAACTGATATTTCTCTAGTGTTATCTTAAAATTTGCCATTGAAGTACTGTACTTCACAACTGTAAAGAAAACTTAGCTAATATAAGCGAATTCATCGTTGCCGTTACGATGTATAGTGAACACATGCCAAAATAAATGTTTTCCTTTTTGTTATTCAACATTTAACTGTAATACACTCATGACACACTGCAGTATAACCTTTTCCTACGTGTTATAATTACACCTTTGCTTACAAAGAGAGATTACATGTTATCATTATAACTTTACTTACAATCTTTTATCACAGTAGGTATTTTGCCAATTAAATGTTTCACTCAAATGTTATTTCTCTTTCTCCTATACTCATTATCAAGCATATCACTTTATCGTAATTATAAACTACTTACAGTGAACTTATCAAAACGTGTTTTGTCTTATTGCTATCTTGGTGTGTTCAGTTATATTACCAACTTATTGCAAAGTAATATTTTTACCTCATTATTGTCAGTATAAAATTTCGTATAAATGACTAATCCAACAACAAATATTTCACCTTATATAACTATTTCAACTCGCCACACTGAAAATGTTTTTTCTCATTCTAACTACAATTATCCTTAAAAATAAATCATTTGAAATTAAACCTTAGGATTACCGTTATCCACTTACTTACAATACTTAAAACACTGTTAATTCTCTACTTCAAGGTTATTGTTATAATTTATGTATCGCAAGTTCGTCACACAGTAAATGTTTAATCTTGCTTTCTCATTATCATTTCTTAATTAATGGATTTCATACACTTTACACAGCAAACATTTTACTTTATAACACCATTGTACGTCTACCATTAATGAACTTGTAACATAATAAATTTTTCACATTACTGCCATCATAATAATGTATTTACACTGAACTGATCTCACGCCAAATATTTGATCTTACTGTTGTCATTAAAAGTTCATATACTGAACTCATTGCACAATTTTGTTTTACTATTTTTACACACTCTTACAACATCAAATGCTTTTCCTAATTCCTACAATTTTGAAATTACTTGAAGTATTTGCGCAACAATTAAGATGACTAATATTAAAATCGTACTTATATCCAAATAATTAGATAGTAAAAATTGTACTTCAAACTTCCTATTACGCAATCACTTACACTTAATACATTGTTTTACCCCTTTTTGTTAGCTTAATAAATAATGTAGTGAGTTCACTTAAAAGTTATCTCAATTTACTATTACAAGATGATTTATAGGAAGTCATCGCAAAATAAATGTTTTTTTTTATTTGTACTCTTTTCATCAAACTTCAGTAAATATTTTACCTTCTTCTTATCCTTATAATTTAATGCACATTGAACTCATCGCTTACTGGTACTTTTACGTTTATTATGAAACACTTATACAGAACTTATTTTCTACCTTATTGTGTAATATTTACGGGAAATACATTTTATATTAAATTATTTACCTCGATCGTTAATAAATCAAGAATTAAGAAATTCGCAATAAGATATGTTTCCCATTACACCCAGTTTAACAACACCTACTTCTTTACTTGTCTTTGTTTGGTTTGCCTAATGAGCTTCCCTACATGAGTCAAGTACTCCATTTCTAAAATTCGATATCTTTTGCACAGAACTCTTCGGTCAGATGTGAATACTTTCCTTCTCATACCACAACACTAGAAAAATATCTCGCCACAAAACATAGAGTTCATTAGGTTACACCACATAATTACTAACACTTTTTTATCATTGTTTTCTTCGTTACAATATTTAAAGAGAAGTCACTGCACAGTTAACGCCGTACTACGTCGTTACATGTCAATTTCACTTACATTGAACGCACTAAATTTTCAATTCACTGTTGTTATCAAATTTCTTGTACGGAATATATTGTGGCGTTGAACTACACTTTAACTATTATATTATTTACAATTAAAACAATTCCACTGGCATGTCCTGTTTTTATTATCATTTTAAGCAAACTTACAGTAAACACAGGAAAGTCATTTTCCTTATTAACAGAATTGTAATTAAATTTAATCAAATGATCCCACATTAAAATGCTTTATAATACTGTTTTGATTATTATTTCTCAATGCGAATGGTTGCAACGTGTTTCCATGACAATTTTCTTAATACAGAATTTCTTGTAAATCAATGCTTTATTTTAACCTTATTCACCTGTTACAAGACAAGCACCATAGAACTGCATCTTTCTTTTCACATTTTCATCAATACTTATAAGCTAATAATAAACCAACTGTAACCATTTCACCAGCCATAATTTTATAAATAGAAAATTACATATAACGAATACTCTTTACCTGACTCTTAACGTGGAATTGTTGTCAGCTCATATCCCAGCAAATTCTTTAGCTTATTCTTAACACCAGCGCAGATAGCTCTCGTGTAGATTCGAGCGTAATTTGAAAAACAAAACAAACTCAACACTAATTTTTCTTATACATATATCATCGCAGCGCAGATATATGGATTTATTCTTATCCTTGTTAAATTACCTATTCTACTCATCACAGCAAAATATTTGTTCTCTTACTGCTAACAATTAGATGTTAGTTATTCTGCAATTTTCAAAAGCAAATGTTTCACTTCGTTATTATTATAAATTTACTTCAAGTAAAGTCATTCTAATTTGTACTCCCATCATTACTGTTATAAATCCATGTTAAAGTCAATATTTTAAATTTTTTTCTTTCTTATTTCATGCGACTTAAATTAAACTCGTGACCTTGTTAATATTTCACCTTACTGACAGCTTAGAAAACTTACGTATAAAAATTCATCGCACTGTAAATATATTAACAAAACAGCGCTTTGAACAATTACTGATATTAATCACAGCATATTAAATGTTTCAAGTTGATTTTATCATCATGTTTTACATATAGGGAAATGATTTCCACGTAAGAATTAATCCTTATTGTAAACATTTTGCTTTAAACTTTCTAATGTACGATCATTTATACTACATGCATTGTTTAACCTCTATATATAAATTTACAAATAGTGAAGCGAGTACACTTTAGTTCTCTTAATTTTCTATTATAAGATGATTAATAGGGAAATAATCGCAGAATAAATGTTCCTTTTATTTCTACTATTATTAGACAACTATTAGTGAGGTCACAGTACAACACATTTTACCTTACACTTTTGCTTATAATTTAACACATAATAAGCTCATCGTCTAGTAACCAACAACAGATTTAACATTTCACCAGCTATAACTTTATAATTAGAAGATTACTTGAAACAAACGTATCGAAATGTGCTTTAACTTTGTATTTAACTTGCACGTTGTATTACTATCTCTTTATACATAGTGAAATCATTTCAAAGTAAATATTTATCCTGATGGTACTGTGTTGAAATTATGTATAGTGAACACATGCCAAAATAAATGTTTTCCTTTTGTTATTCAACATTTAACTGTGATAAACTCATGACACACTGCAGTATAACCTTTTCCTACGTGTTATCATTACACCTTTGCTTACAAAGAGAGATTACATGTTATCATTATAACTTTACTTACAATCTTTTATCACAGTAAATATTTTGCCAATTAAATGTTTCACTCAAATGTTATTTCTCTTTCTCCTATACTCATTATCAAGCATATCACTTTATCGTAATTAAAACTACTTACAGTGAACTTATCATAACGTGTTTTGTCTTATTGCTATCTTGGTGTGTTCAGTTATATTACCAACTTATTGCAAAGTAATATTTTTACCTCATTATTGTCAGTATAAAATTTCGTATAAATGACTAATCCAACAACAAATATTTCACCTTATATAACTATTTCAACTCGCCACACTGAAAATGTTTTTCTCATTCTAACTACAATTATCCTTAAAATAAATCATTTGAAATTAAACCTTAGGATTACCGTTATCCACTTACTTACAATACTTAAAACACTGTTAATTCTCTACTTCAAGGTTACTGTTATAATTTATGTATCGCAAGTTCGTCACACAGTAAATGTTTAATCTTGCTTTCTCATTATCATTTCTTAATTAATGGATTTCATACACTTTACACAGCAAACATTTTACTTTATAACACCATTGTACGTCTACCATTAATGAACTTGTAACATAATAAATTTTTCACATTACTGCCATCATAATAATGTATTTACACTGAACTGATCTCACTCCAAATATTTGACCTTACTGTCGTCATTAAAAGTTCATATACTGAACTCATTACACAATTTTGTTTTACTATTTTTACACACTCTTACAACATTAAATGCTTTTCCTAATTCCTACAATTTTGAAATTACTTGAAGTATTTGCGCAACAATTAACATGACTAATATTAAAATCGTACTGATATCCAAATAATTAGATAGTAAAAATTGTACTTCAAACTTCCTATTACGCAATCACTTACACTTAATACATTGTTTTACCTCTTTTTGTTAGCTTAATAAATAATGTAGTGAGTTCACTTGAAAGTTATCTCAATTTACTATTACAAGATGATTTATAGGAAGTCATCGCAAAATAAATGTTTTTTTTTATTTGTACTCTTTTCATCAAACTTCAGTAAATATTTTACCTTGTTCTTATCCTTATAATTTAATGCACATTGAACTCATCGCTTACTGGTACTTTTACGTTTATTATGAAACACTTATACAGAACTTATTTTCTACCTTATTGTGTAATATTTACGGGAAATACATTTTATATTAAATTATTTACCTCGATCGTTAATAAATCAAGAATTAAGAAATTCGCAATAAGATATGTTTCCCATTACACCCAGTTTAACAACACCTACTTCTTTACTTGTCTTTGTTTGGTTTGCCTAATGAGCTTCCCTACATGAGTCAAGTACTCCATTTCTAAAATTCGATATCTTTTGCACAGAACTCTTCGGTCAGATGTGAATACTTTCCTTCTCATACCACAACACTAGAAAAATATCTCGCCACAAAAACATAGAGTTCATTAGGTTACACCACATAATTACTAACACTTTTTTATCATTGTTTTCTTCGTTACAATATTTAAAGAGAAGTCACTGCACAGTTAACGCCGTACTACGTCGTTACATGTCAATTTCACTTACATTGAACGCACTAAATTTTCAATTCACTGTTGTTATCAAATTTCTTGTACGGAATATATTGTGGCGTTGAACTACACTTTAACTATTATATTATTTACAATTAAAACAATTCCACTGGCATGTCCTGTTTTATTATCATTTTAAGCAAACTTACAGTAAACACAGGAAAGTCATTTTCCTTATTAACAGAATTGTAATTAAATTTAATCAAATGATCCCACATTAAAATGCTTTATAATACTGTTTTGATTATTATTTCTCAATGCGAATGGTTGCAACGTGTTTCCATGACAATTTTCTTAATACAGAATTTCTTGTAAATCAATGCTTTATTTTAACCTTATTCACCTGTTACAAGACAAGCACCATAGAACTGCATCTTTCTTTTCACATTTTCATCAATACTTATAAGCTAATAATAAACCAACTGTAACCATTTCACCAGCCATAATTTTATAAATAGAAAATTACATATAACGAATACTCTTTACCTGACTCTTAACGTGGAATTGTTGTCAGCTCATATCCCAGCAAATTCTTTAGCTTATTCTTAACACCAGCGCAGATAGCTCTCGTGTAGATTCGAGCGTAATTTGAAAAACAAAACAAACTCAACACTAATTTTTCTTATACATATATCATCGCAGCGCAGATATATGGATTTATTCTTATCCTTGTTAAATTACCTATTCTACTCATCACAGCAAAATATTTGTTCTCTTACTGCTAACAATTAGATGTTAGTTATTCTGCAATTTTCCAAAAGCAAATGTTTCACTTCGTTATTATTATAAATTTACTTCAAGTAAAGTCATTCTAATTTGTACTCCCATCATTACTGTTATAAATCCATGTTAAAGTCAATATTTTAAATTTTTTTCTTTCTTATTTCATGCGACTTAAATTAAACTCGTGACCTTGTTAATATTTCACCTTACTGACAGCTTAGAAAACTTACGTATAAAAATTCATCGCACTGTAAATATATTAACAAAACAGCGCTTTGAACAATTACTGATATTAATCACAGCATATTAAATGTTTCAAGTTGATTTTATCATCATGTTTTACATATAGGGAAATGATTTCCACGTAAGAATTAATCCTTATTGTAAACATTTTGCTTTAAACTTTCTAATGTACAATCATTTATACTACATGCATTGTTTAACCTCTATATATAAATTTACAAATAGTGAAGCGAGTACACTTTAGTTCTCTTAATTTTCTATTATAAGATGATTAATAGGGAAATAATCGCAGAATAAATGTTCCTTTTATTTCTACTATTATTAGACAACTATTAGTGAGGTCACAGTACAACACATTTTACCTTACACTTTTGCTTATAATTTAACACACAATAAGCTCATCGTCTAGTAACCAACAACAGATTTAACATTTCACCAGCTATAACTTTATAATTAGAAGATTACTTGTAACAAACGTATCGAAATGTGCTTTAACTTTGTATTTAACTTGCACGTTGTATTACTATCTCCTTATACATAGTGAAATCATTTCAAAGTAAATATTTATCCTGATGGTACTGTGTTGAAATTATGTATAGGGAACACATGCCAAAATAAATGTTTTCCTTTTGTTATTCAACATTTAACTGTGATAAACTCATGACACACTGCAGTATAACCTTTTCCTACGTGTTATAATTACACCTTTGCTTACAAAGAGAGATTACATGTTATCATTATAACTTTACTTACAATCTTTTATCACAGTAAATATTTTGCCAATTAAATGTTTCACTCAAATGTTATTTCTCTTTCTCCTATACTCATTATCAAGCATATCACTTTATCGTAATTAAAACTACTTACAGTGAACTTATCAAAACGTGTTTTGTCTTATTGCTATCTTGGTGTGTTCAGTTATATTACCAACTTATTGCAAAGTAATATTTTTACCTCATTATTGTCAGTATAAAATTTCGTATAAATGACTAATCCAACAACAAATATTTCACCTTATATAACTATTTCAACTCGCCACACTGAAAATGTTTTTCTCATTCTAACTACAATTATCCTTAAAATAAATCATTTGAAATTAAACCTTAGGATTACCGTTATCCACTTACTTACAATACTTAAAACACTGTTAATTCTCTACTTCAACGTTATTGTTATAATTTATGTATCGCAAGTTCGTCACACAGTAAATGTTTAATCTTGCTTTCTCATTATCATTTCTTAATTAATGGATTTCATACACTTTACACAGCAAACATTTTACTTTATAACACCATTGTACGTCTACCATTAATGAACTTGTAACATAATAAATTTTTCACATTACTGCCATCATAATAATGTATTTACACTGAACTGATCTCACGCCAAATATTTGATCTTACTGTCGTCATTAAAAGTTCATATACTGAACTCATTGCACAATTTTGTTTTACTATTTTTACACACTCTTACAACATTAAATGCTTTTCCTAATTCCTACAATTTTGAAATTACTTGAAGTATTTGCGCAACAATTAACATGACTAATATTAAAATCGTACTGATATCCAAATAATTAGATAGTAAAAATTGTACTTCAAACTTCCTATTACGCAATCACTTACACTTAATACATTGTTTTACCCCTTTTTGTTAGCTTAATAAATAATGTAGTGAGTTCACTTAAAAGTTATCTCAATTTACTATTACAAGATGATTTATAGGAAGTCATCGCAAAATAAATGTTTTTTTTTTATTTGTACTCTTTTCATCAAACTTCAGTAAATATTTTACCTTGTTCTTATCCTTATAATTTAATGCACATTGAACTCATCGCTTACTGGTACTTTTACGTTTATTATGAAACACTTATACAGAACTTATTTTCTACCTTATTGTGTAATATTTACGGGAAATACATTTTATATTAAATTATTTACCTCGATCGTTAATAAATCAAGAATTAAGAAATTCGCAATAAGATATGTTTCCCATTACACCCAGTTTAACAACACCTACTTCTTTACTTGTCTTTGTTTGGTTTGCCTAATGAGCTTCCCTACATGAGTCAAGTACTCCATTTCTAAAATTCGATATCTTTTGCACAGAACTCTTCGGTCAGATGTGAATACTTTCCTTCTCATACCACAACACTAGAAAAATATCTCGCCACAAAAACATAGAGTTCATTAGGTTACACCACATAATTACTAACACTTTTTTATCATTGTTTTCTTCGTTACAATATTTAAAGAGAAGTCACTGCACAGTTAACGCCGTACTACGTCGTTACATGTCAATTTCACTTACATTGAACGCACTAAATTTTCAATTCACTGTTGTTATCAAATTTCTTGTACGGAATATATTGTGGCGTTGAACTACACTTTAACTATTATATTATTTACAATTAAAACAATTCCACTGGCATGTCCTGTTTTTTATTATCATTTTAAGCAAACTTACAGTAAACACAGGAAAGTCATTTTCCTTATTAACAGAATTGTAATTAAATTTAATCAAATGATCCCACATTAAAATGCTTTATAATACTGTTTTGATTATTATTTCTCAATGCGAATGGTTGCAACGTGTTTCCATGACAATTTTCTTAATACAGAATTTCTTGTAAATCAATGCTTTATTTTAACCTTATTCACCTGTTACAAGACAAGCACCATAGAACTGCATCTTTCTTTTCACATTTTCATCAATACTTATAAGCTAATAATAAACCAACTGTAACCATTTCACCAGCCATAATTTTATAAATAGAAAATTACATATAACGAATACTCTTTACCTGACTCTTAACGTGGAATTGTTGTCAGCTCATATCCCAGCAAATTCTTTAGCTTATTCTTAACACCAGCGCAGATAGCTCTCGTGTAGATTCGAGCGTAATTTGAAAAACAAAACAAACTCAACACTAATTTTTCTTATACATATATCATCGCAGCGCAGATATATGGATTTATTCTTATCCTTGTTAAATTACCTATTCTACTCATCACAGCAAAATATTTGTTCTCTTACTGCTAACAATTAGATGTTAGTTATTCTGCAATTTTCCAAAAGCAAATGTTTCACTTCGTTATTATTATAAATTTACTTCAAGTAAAGTCATTCTAATTTGTACTCCCATCATTACTGTTATAAATCTATGTTAAAGTCAATATTTTAAATTTTTTCTTTCTTATTTCATGCGACTTAAATTAAACTCGTGACCTTGTTAATATTTCACCTTACTGACAGCTTAGAAAACTTACGTATCAAAATTCATCGCACTGTAAATATATTAACAAAACAGCGCTTTGAACAATTACTGATATTATTCACAGCATATTAAATGTTTCAAGTTGATTTTATCATCATGTTTTACATATAGGGAAATGATTTCCACGTAAGAATTAATCCTTATTGTAAACATTTTGCTTTAAACTTTCTAATGTACAATCATTTATACTACATGCATTGTTTAACCTCTATATATAAATTTACAAATAGAGAAGCGAGTACACTTTAGTTCTCTTAATTTTCTATTATAAGATGATTAATAGGAAATAATCGCAGAATAAATGTTCCTTTTATTTCTACTATTATTAGACAACTATTAGTGAGGTCACAGTACAACACATTTTACCTTACACTTTTGCTTATAATTTAACACACAATAAGCTCATCGTCTAGTAACCAACAACAGATTTAACATTTCACCAGCTATAACTTTATAATTAGAAGATTACTTGTAACAAACGTATCGAAATGTGCTTTAACTTTGTATTTAACTTGCACGTTGTATTACTATCTCCTTATACATAGTGAAATCATTTCAAAGTAAATATTTATCCTGATGGTACTGTGTTGAAATTATGTATAGGGAACACATGCCAAAATAAATGTTTTCCTTTTTGTTATTCAACATTTAACTGTGATAAACTCATGACACACTGCAGTATAACCTTTTCCTACGTGTTATAATTACACCTTTGCTTACAAAGAGAGATTACATGTTATCATTATAACTTTACTTACAATCTTTTATCACAGTAAATATTTTGCCAATTAAATGTTTCACTCAAATGTTATTTCTCTTTCTCCTATACTCATTATCAAGCATATCACTTTATCGTAATTAAAAACTACTTACAGTGAACTTATCAAAACGTGTTTTGTCTTATTGCTATCTTGGTGTGTTCAGTTATATTACCAACTTATTGCAAAGTAATATTTTTACCTCATTATTGTCAGTATAAAATTTCGTATAAATGACTAATCCAACAACAAATATTTCACCTTATATAACTATTTCAACTCGCCACACTGAAAATGTTTTTTCTCATTCTAACTACAATTATCCTTAAAATAAATCATTTGAAATTAAACCTTAGGATTACCGTTATCCACTTACTTACAATACTTAAAACACTGTTAATTCTCTACTTCAAGGTTATTGTTATAATTTATGTATCGCAAGTTCGTCACACAGTAAATGTTTAATCTTGCTTTCTCATTATCATTTCTTAATTAATGGATTCATACACTTTACACAGCAAACATTTTACTTTATAACACCATTGTACGTCTACCATTAATGAACTTGTAACATAATAAATTTTTCACATTACTGCCATCATAATAATGTATTTACACTGAACTGATCTCACTCCAAATATTTGATCTTACTGTCGTCATTAAATGTTCATATACTGAACTCATTGCACAATTTTGTTTTACTATTTTTACACACTCTTACAACATCAAATGCTTTTCCTAATTCCTACAATTTTAAAATTACTTGAAGTATTTGCGCAACAATTAAGATGACTAATATTAAAATCGTACTTATATCCAAATAATTAGATAGTAAAAATTGTACTTCAAACTTCCTATTACGCAATCACTTACACTTAATACATTGTTTTACCCCTTTTGTTAGCTTAATAAATAATGTAGTGAGTTCACTTAAAAGTTATCTCAATTTACTATTACAAGATGATTTATAGGAAGTCATCGCAAAATAAATGTTTTTTTTTATTTGTACTCTTTTCATCAAACTTCAGTAAATATTTTACCTTGTTCTTATCCTTATAATTTAATGCACATTGAACTCATCGCTTACTGGTACTTTTACGTTTATTATGAAACACTTATACAGAACTTATTTTCTACCTTATTGTGTAATATTTACGGA
Source organism: Tachypleus tridentatus (assembly GCF_004210375.1). Taxonomy (NCBI): domain Eukaryota; kingdom Metazoa; phylum Arthropoda; class Merostomata; order Xiphosura; family Limulidae; genus Tachypleus; species Tachypleus tridentatus. The sequence continues at coordinate 145,918,746 of NC_134830.1, forward strand.
AATACATTTTATATTAAATTATTTACCTCGATCGTTAATAAATCAAGAATTAAGAAATTCGCAATAAGATATGTTTCCCATTACACCCAGTTTAACAACACCTACTTCTTTACTTGTCTTTGTTTGGTTTGCCTAATGAGCTTCCCTACATGAGTCAAGTACTCCATTTCTAAAATTCGATATCTTTTCACAGAACTCTTCGGTCAGATGTGAATACTTTCCTTCTCATACCACAACACTAGAAAAATATCTCGCCACAAAACATAGAGTTCATTAGGTTACACCACATAATTACTAACACTTTTTTATCATTGTTTTCTTCGTTACAATATTTAAAGAGAAGTCACTGCACAGTTAACGCCGTACTACGTCGTTACATGTCAATTTCACTTACATTGAACGCACTAAATTTTCAATTCACTGTTGTTATCAAATTTCTTGTACGGAATATATTGTGGCGTTGAACTACACTTTAACTATTATATTATTTACAATTAAAACAATTCCACTGGCATGTCCTGTTTTTATTATCATTTTAAGCAAACTTACAGTAAACACAGGAAAGTCATTTTCCTTATTAACAGAATTGTAATTAAATTTAATCAAATGATCCCACATTAAAATGCTTTATAATACTGTTTTGATTATTATTTCTCAATGCGAATGGTTGCAACGTGTTTCCATGACAATTTTCTTAATACAGAATTTCTTGTAAATCAATGCTTTATTTTAACCTTATTCACCTGTTACAAGACAAGCACCATAGAACTGCATCTTTCTTTTCACATTTTCATCAATACTTATAAGCTAATAATAAACCAACTGTAACCATTTCACCAGCCATAATTTTATAAATAGAAAATTACATATAACGAATACTCTTTACCTGACTCTTAACGTGGAATTGTTGTCAGCTCATATCCCAGCAAATTCTTTAGCTTATTCTTAACACCAGCGCAGATAGCTCTCGTGTAGATTCGAGCGTAATTTGAAAACAAAACAAACTCAACACTAATTTTTCTTATACATATATCATCGCAGCGCAGATATATGGATTTATTCTTATCCTTGTTAAATTACCTATTCTACTCATCACAGCAAAATATTTGTTCTCTTACTGCTAACAATTAGATGTTAGTTATTCTGCAATTTTCCAAAAGCAAATGTTTCACTTCGTTATTATTATAAATTTACTTCAAGTAAAGTCATTCTAATTTGTATTCCCATCATTACTGTTATAAATCCATGTTAAAGTCAATATTTTAAATTTTTTTCTTTCTTATTTCATGCGACTTAAATTAAACTCGTGACCTTGTTAATATTTCACCTTACTGACAGCTTAGAAAACTTACGTATAAAAATTCATCGCACTGTAAATATATTAACAAAACAGCGCTTTGAACAATTACTGATATTAATCACAGCATATTAAATGTTTCAAGTTGATTTTATCATCATGTTTTACATATAGGGAAATGATTTCCACGTAAGAATTAATCCTTATTGTAAACATTTTGCTTTAAACTTTCTAATGTACAATCATTTATACTACATGCATTGTTTAACCTCTATATATAAATTTACAAATAGTGAAGCGAGTACACTTTAGTTCTCTTAATTTTCTATTATAAGATGATTAATAGGGAAATAATCGCAGAATAAATGTTCCTTTTATTTCTACTATTATTAGACAACTATTAGTGAGGTCACAGTACAACACATTTTACCTTACACTTTTGCTTATAATTTAACACACAATAAGCTCATCGTCTAGTAACCAACAACAGATTTAACATTTCACCAGCTATAACTTTATAATTAGAAGATTACTTGTAACAAACGTATCGAAATGTGCTTTAACTTTGTATTTAACTCTCACGTTGTATTACTATCTCCTTATACATAGTGAAATCATTTCAAAGTAAATATTTATCCTGATGGTACTGTGTTGAAATTATGTATAGGGAACACATGCCAAAATAAATGTTTTCCTTTTTGTTATTCAACATTTAACTGTGATAAACTCATGACACACTGCAGTATAACCTTTTCCTTCGTGTTATAATTACACCTTTGCTTACAAAGAGAGATTACATGTTATCATTATAACTTTACTTACAATCTTTTATCACAGTAAATATTTTGCCAATTAAATGTTTCACTCAAATGTTATTTCTCTTTCTCCTATACTCATTATCAAGCATATCACTTTATCGTAATTAAAAACTACTTACAATGAACTTATCATAAAGTGTTTTGTCTTATTGCTATCTTGGTGTGTTCAGTTATATTACCAACTTATTGCAAAGTAATATTTTTAACCTCATTATTGTCAGTATAAAATTTCGTATAAATGACTAATCCAACAACAAATATTTCACCTTATATAACTATTTCAACTCGCCACACTGAAAATGTTTTTTCTCATTCTAACTACAATTATCCTTAAAAATAAATCATTTGAAATTAAACCTTAGGATTACCGTTATCCACTTACTTACAATACTTAAAACACTGTTAATTCTCTACTTCAAGGTTATTGTTATAATTTATGTATCGCAAGTTCGTCACACAGTAAATGTTTAATCTTGCTTTCTCATTATCATTTCTTAATTAATGGATTCATACACTTTACACAGCAAACATTTTACTTTATAACACCATTGTACGTCTACCATTAACGAACTTGTAACATAATAAATTTTTCACATTACTGCCATCATAATAATGTATTTACACTGAACTGATCTCACTCCAAATATTTGATCTTACTGTCGTCATTAAATGTTCATATACTGAACTCATTGCACAATTTTGTTTTACTATTTTTACACACTCTTACAACATCAAATGCTTTTCCTAATTCCTACAATTTTAAAATTACTTGAAGTATTTGCGCAACAAGTAAGATGACTAATGTTAAAATCGTACTTATATTCAAATAATTAGATAGTAAAAATTGTACTTCAAACTTCCTATTACGCAATCACTTACACTTAATACATTGTTTTACCCCTTTTTGTTAGCTTAATAAATAATGTAGTGAGTTCACTTAAAAGTTATCTCAATTTACTATTACAAGATGATTTATAGGAAGTCATCACAAAATAAATGTTTTTTTTTATTTGTACTCTTTTCATCAAACTAAATAGAAAATTACATATAACGAATACTCTTTACCTGACTCTTAACGTGGAATTGTTGTCAGCTCATATCCCAGCAAATTCTTTAGCTTATTCTTAACACCAGCGCAGATAGCTCTCGTGTAGATTCGAGCGTAATTTGAAAAACAAAAACAAACTCAACACTAATTTTTCTTATACATATATCATCGCAGCGCAGATATATGGATTTATTCTTATCCTTGTTAAATTACCTATTCTACTCATCACAGCAAAATATTTGTTCTCTTACTGCTAACAATTAGATGTTAGTTTTTCTGCAATTTTCCAAAAGCAAATGTTTCACTTCGTTATTATTATAAATTTACTTCAAGTAAAGTCATTCTAATTTGTATTCCCATCATTACTGTTATAAATCCATGTTAAAGTCAATATTTTAAATTTTTTTCTTTCTTATTTCATGCGACTTAAATTAAACTCGTGACCTTGTTAATATTTCACCTTACTGACAGCTTAGAAAACTTACGCATAAAATTCATCGCACTGTAAATATATTAACAAAACAGCGCTTTGAACAATTACTCATATTAATCACAGCATATTAAATGTTTCAAGTTGATTTTATCATCATGTTTTACATATAGGGAAATGATTTCCACGTAAGAATTAATCCTTATTGTAAACATTTTGCTTTAAACTTTCTAATGTACGATCATTTATACTACATGCATTGTTTAACCTCTATATATAAATTTACAAATAGTGAAGCGAGTACACTTTAGTTCTCTTAATTTTCTATTATAAGATGATTAATAGGGAAATAATCGCAGAATAAATGTTCCTTTTATTTCTACTATTATTAGACAACTATTAGTGAGGTCACAGTACAACACATTTTACCTTACACTTTTGCTTATAATTTAACACACAATAAGCTCATCGTCTAGTAACCAACAACAGATTTAACATTTCACCAGCTATAACTTTATAATTAGAAGATTACTTGTAACAAACGTATCGAAATGTGCTTTAACTTTGTATTTAACTCTCACGTTGTATTACTATCTCCTTATACATAGTGAAATCATTTCAAAGTAAATATTTATCCTGATGGTACTGTGTTGAAATTATGTATAGGGAACACATGCCAAAATAAATGTTTTCCTTTTTGTTATTCAACATTTAACTGTGATAAACTCATGACACACTGCAGTATAACCTTTTCCTTCGTGTTATAATTACACCTTTGCTTACAAAGAGAGATTACATGTTATCATTATAACTTTACTTACAATCTTTTATCACAGTAAATATTTTGCCAATTAAATGTTTCACTCAAATGTTATTTCTCTTTCTCCTATACTCATTATCAAGCATATCACTTTATCGTAATTAAAAACTACTTACAGTGAACTTATCATAAAGTGTTTTGTCTTATTGCTATCTTGGTGTGTTCAGTTATATTACCAACTTATTGCAAAGTAATATTTTTAACCTCATTATTGTCAGTATAAAATTTCGTATAAATGACTAATCCAACAACAAATATTTCACCTTATATAACTATTTCAACTCGCCACACTGAAAATGTTTTTTCTCATTCTAACTACAATTATCCTTAAAAATAAATCATTTGAAATTAAACCTTAGGATTACCGTTATCCACTTACTTACAATACTTAAAACACTGTTAATTCTCTACTTCAAGGTTATTGTTATAATTTATGTATCGCAAGTTCGTCACACAGTAAATGTTTAATCTTGCTTTCTCATTATCATTTCTTAATTAATGGATTCATACACTTTACACAGCAAACATTTTACTTTATAACACCATTGTACGTCTACCATTAACGAACTTGTAACATAATAAATTTTTCACATTACTGCCATCATAATAATGTATTTACACTGAACTGATCTCACTCCAAATATTTGATCTTACTGTCGTCATTAAATGTTCATATACTGAACTCATTGCACAATTTTGTTTTACTATTTTTACACACTCTTACAACATCAAATGCTTTTCCTAATTCCTACAATTTTAAAATTACTTGAAGTATTTGCGCAACAATTAAGATGACTAATATTAAAATCGTACTTATATCCAAATAATTAGATAGTAAAAATTGTACTTCAAACTTCCTATTACGCAATCACTTACACTTAATACATTGTTTTACCCCTTTTTGTTAGCTTAATAAATAATGTAGTGAGTTCACTTAAAAGTTATCTCAATTTACTATTACAAGATGATTTATAGGAAGTCATCACAAAATAAATGTTTTTTTTTATTTGTACTCTTTTCATCAAACTAAATAGAAAATTACATATAACGAATACTCTTTACCTGACTCTTAACGTGGAATTGTTGTCAGCTCATATCCCAGCAAATTCTTTAGCTTATTCTTAACACCAACGCAGATAGCTCTCGTGTAGATTCGAACGTAATAAGAAAAACAAAAACAAACTCAACACTAATTTTTCTTATACATATATCATCGCAGCGCAGATATATGGATTTATTCTTATCCTTGTTAAATTACCTATTCTACTCATCACAGCAAAATATTTGTTCTCTTACTGCTAACAATTAGATGTTAGTTTTTCTGCAATTTTCCAAAAGCAAATGTTTCACTTCGTTATTATTATAAATTTACTTCAAGTAAAGTCATTCTAATTTGTATTCCCATCATTACTGTTATAAATCCATGTTAAAGTCAATATTTTAAATTTTTTTCTTTCTTATTTCATGCGACTTAAATTAAACTCGTGACCTTGTTAATATTTCACCTTACTGACAGCTTAGAAAACTTACGCATAAAAATTCATCGCACTGTAAATATATTAACAAAACAGCGCTTTGAACAATTACTCATATTAATCACAGCATATTAAATGTTTCAAGTTGATTTTATCATCATGTTTTACATATAGGGAAATGATTTCCACGTAAGAATTAATCCTTATTGTAAACATTTTGCTTTAAACTTTCTAATGTACGATCATTTATACTACATGCATTGTTTAACCTCTATATATAAATTTACAAATAGTGAAGCGAGTACACTTTAGTTCTCTTAATTTTCTATTATAAGATGATTAATAGGGAAATAATCGCAGAATAAATGTTTCTTTTATTTCTATTGTTATTAGACAACTATTAGTGAGGTCACAGTACAACACATTTTACCTTACACTTTTGCTTATAATTTAACACACAATAAGCTCATCGTCTAGTAACCAACAACAGATTTAACATTTCACCAGCTATAACTTTATAATTAGAAGATTACTTGTAACAAACGTATCGAAATGTGCTTTAACTTTGTATTTAACTCTCACGTTGTATTACTATCTCCTTATACATAGTGAAATCATTTCAAAGTAAATATTTATCCTGATGGTACTGTGTTGAAATTATGTATAGGGAACACATGCCAAAATAAATGTTTTCCTTTTTGTTATTCAACATTTAACTGTGATAAACTCATGACACACTGCAGTATAACCTTTTCCTTCGTGTTATAATTACACCTTTGCTTACAAAAAGAGATTACATGTTATCATTATAACTTTACTTACAATCTTTTATCACAGTAAATATTTTGCCAATTAAATGTTTCACTCAAATGTTATTTCTCTTTCTCCTATACTCATTATCAAGCATATCACTTTATCGTAATTAAAAACTACTTACAGTGAACTTATCATAAAGTGTTTTGTCTTATTGCTATCTTGGTGTGTTCAGTTATATTACCAACTTATTGCAAAGTAATATTTTTAACCTCATTATTGTCAGTATAAAATTTCGTATAAATGACTAATCCAACAACAAATATTTCACCTTATATAACTATTTCAACTCGCCACACTGAAAATGTTTTTTCTCATTCTAACTACAATTATCCTTAAAAATAAATCATTTGAAATTAAACCTTAGGATTACCGTTATCCACTTACTTACAATACTTAAAACACTGTTAATTCTCTACTTCAAGGTTATTGTTATAATTTATGTATCGCAAGTTCGTCACACAGTAAATGTTTAATCTTGCTTTCTCATTATCATTTCTTAATTAATGGATTCATACACTTTACACAGCAAACATTTTACTTTATAACACCATTGTACGTCTACCATTAACGAACTTGTAACATAATAAATTTTTCACATTACTGCCATCATAATAATGTATTTACACTGAACTGATATCACTCCAAATATTTGATCTTACTGTCGTCATTAAATGTTCATATACTGAACTCATTGCACAATTTTGTTTTACTATTTTTACACACTCTTACAACATCAAATGCTTTTCCTAATTCCTACAATTTTAAAATTACTTGAAGTATTTGCGCAACAAGTAAGATGACTAATGTTAAAATCGTACTTATATTCAAATAATTAGATAGTAAAAATTGTACTTCAAACTTCCTATTACGCAATCACTTACACTTAATACATTGTTTTACCCCTTTTTGTTAGCTTAATAAATAATGTAGTGAGTTCACTTAAAAGTTATCTCAATTTACTATTACAAGATGATTTATAGGAAGTCATCACAAAATAAATGTTTTTTTTATTTGTACTCTTTTCATCAAACTAAATAGAAAATTACATATAACGAATACTCTTTACCTGACTCTTAACGTGGAATTGTTGTCAGCTCATATCCCAGCAAATTCTTTAGCTTATTCTTAACACCAGCGCAGATAGCTCTCGTGTAGATTCGAGCGTAATTTGAAAAACAAAAACAAACTCAACACTAATTTTTCTTATACATATATCATCGCAGCGCAGATATATGGATTTATTCTTATCCTTCTTAAATTATCTATTCTACTCATCACAGCAAAATATTTGTTCTCTTACTGCTAACAATTAGATGTTAGTTTTTCTGCAATTTTCCAAAAGCAAATGTTTCACTTCGTTATTATTATAAATTTACTTCAAGTAAAGTCATTCTAATTTGTATTCCCATCATTACTGTTATAAATCCATGTTAAAGTCAATATTTTAAATTTTTTTCTTTCTTATTTCATGCGACTTAAATTAAACTCGTGACCTTGTTAATATTTCACCTTACTGACAGCTTAGAAAACTTACGCATAAAAATTCATCGCACTGTAAATATATTAACAAAACAGCGCTTTGAACAATTACTCATATTAATCACAGCATATTAAATGTTTCAAGTTGATTTTATCATCATGTTTTACATATAGGGAAATGATTTCCACGTAAGAATTAATCCTTATTGTAAACATTTTGCTTTAAACTTTCTAATGTACGATCATTTATACTACATGCATTGTTTAACCTCTATATATAAATTTACAAATAGTGAAGCGAGTACACTTTAGTTCTCTTAATTTTCTATTATAAGATGATTAATAGGGAAATAATCGCAGAATAAATGTTCCTTTTATTTCTATTGTTATTAGACAACTATTAGTGAGGTCACAGTACAACACATTTTACCTTACACTTTTGCTTATAATTTAACACACAATAAGCTCATCGTCTAGTAACCAACAACAGATTTAACATTTCACCAGCTATAACTTTATAATTAGAAGATTACTTGTAACAAACGTATCGAAATGTGCTTTAACTTTGTATTTAACTCTCACGTTGTATTACTATCTCCTTATACATAGTGAAATCATTTCAAAGTAAATATTTATCCTGATGGTACTGTGTTGAAATTATGTATAGGGAACACATGCCAAAATAAATGTTTTCCTTTTTGTTATTCAACATTTAACTGTGATAAACTCATGACACACTGCAGTATAACCTTTTCCTTCGTGTTATAATTACACCTTTGCTTACAAAGAGAGATTACATGTTATCATTATAACTTTACTTACAATCTTTTATCACAGTAAATATTTTGCCAATTAAATGTTTCACTCAAATGTTATTTCTCTTTCTCCTATACTCATTATCAAGCATATCACTTTATCGTAATTAAAAACTACTTACAATGAACTTATCATAAAGTGTTTTGTCTTATTGCTATCTTGGTGTGTTCAGTTATATTACCAACTTATTGCAAAGTAATATTTTTAACCTCATTATTGTCAGTATAAAATTTCGTATAAATGACTAATCCAACAACAAATATTTCACCTTATATAACTATTTCAACTCGCCACACTGAAAATGTTTTTTCTCATTCTAACTACAATTATCCTTAAAAAATAAATCATTTGAAATTAAACCTTAGGATTACCGTTATCCACTTACTTACAATACTTAAAACACTGTTAATTCTCTACTTCAAGGTTATTGTTATAATTTATGTATCGCAAGTTCGTCACACAGTAAATGTTTAATCTTGCTTTCTCATTATCATTTCTTAATTAATGGATTCATACACTTTACACAGCAAACATTTTACTTTACAACACCATTGTACGTCTACCATTAACGAACTTGTAACATAATAAATTTTTCACATTACTGCCATCATAATAATGTATTTACACTGAACTGATCTCACTCCAAATATTTGATCTTACTGTCGTCATTAAATGTTCATATACTGAACTCATTGCACAATTTTGTTTTACTATTTTTACACACTCTTACAACATCAAATGCTTTTCCTAATTCCTACAATTTTAAAATTACTTGAAGTATTTGCGCAACAATTAAGATGACTAATATTAAAATCGTACTTATATCCAAATAATTAGATAGTAAAAATTGTACTTCAAACTTCCTATTACGCAATCACTTACACTTAATACATTGTTTTACCCCTTTTTGTTAGCTTAATAAATAATGTAGTGAGTTCACTTAAAAGTTATCTCAATTTACTATTACAAGATGATTTATAGGAAGTCATCACAAAATAAATGTTTTTTTTTATTTGTACTCTTTTCATCAAACTAAATAGAAAATTACATATAACGAATACTCTTTACCTGACTCTTAACGTGGAATTGTTGTCAGCTCATATCCCAGCAAATTCTTTAGCTTATTCTTAACACCAGCGCAGATAGCTCTCGTGTAGATTCGAGCGTAATTTGAAAAACAAAAACAAACTCAACACTAATTTTTCTTATACATATATCATCGCAGCGCAGATATATGGATTTATTCTTATCCTTCTTAAATTATCTATTCTACTCATCACAGCAAAATATTTGTTCTCTTACTGCTAACAATTAGATGTTAGTTTTTCTGCAATTTTCCAAAAGCAAATGTTTCACTTCGTTATTATTATAAATTTACTTCAAGTAAAGTCATTCTAATTTGTATTCCCATCATTACTGTTATAAATCCATGTTAAAGTCAATATTTTAAATTTTTTTCTTTCTTATTTCATGCGACTTAAATTAAACTCGTGACCTTGTTAATATTTCACCTTACTGACAGCTTAGAAAACTTACGCATAAAAATTCATCGCACTGTAAATATATTAACAAAACAGCGCTTTGAACAATTACTCATATTAATCACAGCATATTAAATGTTTCAAGTTGATTTTATCATCATGTTTTACATATAGGGAAATGATTTCCACGTAAGAATTAATCCTTATTGTAAACATTTTGCTTTAAACTTTCTAATGTACAATCATTTATACTACATGCATTGTTTAACCTCTATATATAAATTTACAAATAGTGAAGCGAGTACACTTTAGTTCTCTTAATTTTCTATTATAAGATGATTAATAGGGAAATAATCGCAGAATAAATGTTCCTTTTATTTCTATTGTTATTAGACAACTATTAGTGAGGTCACAGTACAACACATTTTACCTTACACTTTTGCTTATAATTTAACACACAATAAGCTCATCGTCTAGTAACCAACAACAGATTTAACATTTCACCAGCTATAACTTTATAATTAGAAGATTACTTGTAACAAACGTATCGAAATGTGCTTTAACTTTGTATTTAACTCTCACGTTGTATTACTATCTCCTTATACATAGTGAAATCATTTCAAAGTAAATATTTATCCTGATGGTACTGTGTTGAAATTATGTATAGGGAACACATGCCAAAATAAATGTTTTCCTTTTTGTTATTCAACATTTAACTGTGATAAACTCATGACACACTGCAGTATAACCTTTTCCTTCGTGTTATAATTACACCTTTGCTTACAAAGAGAGATTACATGTTATCATTATAACTTTACTTACAATCTTTTATCACAGTAAATATTTTGCCAATTAAATGTTTCACTCAAATGTTATTTCTCTTTCTCCTATACTCATTATCAAGCATATCACTTTATCGTAATTAAAAACTACTTACAATGAACTTATCATAAAGTGTTTTGTCTTATTGCTATCTTGGTGTGTTCAGTTATATTACCAACTTATTGCAAAGTAATATTTTTAACCTCATTATTGTCAGTATAAAATTTCGTATAAATGACTAATCCAACAACAAATATTTCACCTTATATAACTATTTCAACTCGCCACACTGAAAATGTTTTTTCTCATTCTAACTACAATTATCCTTAAAAATAAATCATTTGAAATTAAACCTTAGGATTACCGTTATCCACTTACTTACAATACTTAAAACACTGTTAATTCTCTACTTCAAGGTTATTGTTATAATTTATGTATCGCAAGTTCGTCACACAGTAAATGTTTAATCTTGCTTTCTCATTATCATTTCTTAATTAATGGATTCATACACTTTACACAGCAAACATTTTACTTTACAACACCATTGTACGTCTACCATTAACGAACTTGTAACATAATAAATTTTTCACATTACTGCCATCATAATAATGTATTTACACTGAACTGATCTCACTCCAAATATTTGATCTTACTGTCGTCATTAAATGTTCATATACTGAACTCATTGCACAATTTTGTTTTACTATTTTTACACACTCTTACAACATCAAATGCTTTTCCTAATTCCTACAATTTTAAAATTACTTGAAGTATTTGCGCAACAATTAAGATGACTAATATTAAAATCGTACTTATATCCAAATAATTAGATAGTAAAAATTGTACTTCAAACTTCCTATTACGCAATCACTTACACTTAATACATTGTTTTACCCCTTTTTGTTAGCTTAATAAATAATGTAGTGAGTTCACTTAAAAGTTATCTCAATTTACTATTACAAGATGATTTATAGGAAGTCATCACAAAATAAATGTTTTTTTTTATTTGTACTCTTTTCATCAAACTAAATAGAAAATTACATATAACGAATACTCTTTACCTGACTCTTAACGTGGAATTGTTGTCAGCTCATATCCCAGCAAATTCTTTAGCTTATTCTTAACACCAGCGCAGATAGCTCTCGTGTAGATTCGAGCGTAATTTGAAAAACAAAAACAAACTCAACACTAATTTTTCTTATACATATATCATCGCAGCGCAGATATATGGATTTATTCTTATCCTTCTTAAATTACCTATTCTACTCATCACAGCAAAATATTTGTTCTCTTACTGCTAACAATTAGATGTTAGTTTTTCTGCAATTTTCCAAAAGCAAATGTTTCACTTCGTTATGATTATAAATTTACTTCAAGTAAAGTCATTCTAATTTGTATTCCCATCATTACTGTTATAAATCCATGTTAAAGTCAATATTTTAAATTTTTTTCTTTCTTATTTCATGCGACTTAAATTAAACTCGTGACCTTGTTAATATTTCACCTTACTGACAGCTTAGAAAACTTACGTATAAAAATTCATCGCACTGTAAATATATTAACAAAACAGCGCTTTGAACAATTACTCATATTAATCACAGCATATTAAATGTTTCAAGTTGATTTTATCATCATGTTTTACATATAGGAAATGATTTCCACGTAAGAATTAATCCTTATTGTAAACATTTTGCTTTAAACTTTCTAATGTACGATCATTTATACTACATGCATTGTTTAACCTCTATATATAAATTTACAAATAGTGAAGCGAGTACACTTTAGTTTTCTTAATTTTCTATTATAAGATGATTAATAGGGAAATAATCGCAGAATAAATGTTCCTTTTATTTCTATTGTTATTAGACAACTATTAGTGAGGTCACAGTACAACAAATTTTACCTTACACTTTTGCTTATAATTTAACACACAATAAGCTCATCGTCTAGTAACCAACAACAGATTTAACATTTCACCAGCTATAACTTTATAATTAGAAGATTACTTGTAACAAACGTATCGAAATGTGCTTTAACTTTGTATTTAACTCTCACGTTGTATTACTATCTCCTTATACATAGTGAAATCATTTCAAAGTAAATATTTATCCTGATGGTACTGTGTTGAAATTATGTATAGGGAACACATGCCAAAATAAATGTTTTCCTTTTTTGTTATTCAACATTTAACTGTGATAAACTCATGACACACTGCAGTATAACCTTTTCCTTCGTGTTATAATTACACCTTTGCTTACAAAGAGATTACATGTTATCATTATAACTTTACTTACAATCTTTTATCACAGTAAATATTTTGCCAATTAAATGTTTCACTCAAATGTTATTTCTCTTTCTCCTATACTCATTATCAAGCATATCACTTTATCGTAATTAAAAACTACTTACAATGAACTTATCATAAAGTGTTTTGTCTTATTGCTATCTTGGTGTGTTCAGTTATATTACCAACTTATTGCAAAGTAATAATTTTAACCTCATTATTGTCAGTATAAAATTTCGTATAAATGACTAATCCAACAACAAATATTTCACCTTATATAACTATTTCAACTCGCCACACTGAAAATGTTTTCTCATTCTAACTACAATTATCCTTAAAATAAATCATTTGAAATTAAACCTTAGGATTACCGTTATCCACTTACTTACAATACTTAAAACACTGTTAATTCTCTACTTCAAGGTTATAGTTATAATTTATGTATCGCAAGTTCGTCACACAGTAAATGTTTAATCTTGCTTTCTCATTATCATTTCTTAATTAATGGATTCATACACTTTACACAGCAAACATTTTACTTTACAACACCATTGTACGTCTACCATTAACGAACTTGTAACATAATAAATTTTTCACATTACTGCCATCATAATAATGTATTTACACTGAACTGATCTCACTCCAAATATTTGATCTTACTGTCGTCATTAAATGTTCATATACTGAACTCATTGCACAATTTTGTTTTACTATTTTTACACACTCTTACAACATCAAATGCTTTTCCTAATTCCTACAATTTTAAAATTACTTGAAGTATTTGCGCAACAATTAAGATGACTAATATTAAAATCGTACTTATATCAAATAATTAGATAGTAAAATTGTACTTCAAACTTCCTATTACGCAATCACTTACACTTAATACATTGTTTTACCCCTTTTGTTAGCTTAATAAATAATGTAGTGAGTTCACTTAAAAGTTATCTCAATTTACTATTACAAGATGATTTATAGGAAGTCATCACAAAATAAATTTTTTTTTTTATTTGTACTCTTTTCATCAAACTAAATAGAAAATTACATATAACGAATACTCTTTACCTGACTCTTAACGTGGAATTGTTGTCAGCTCATATCCCAGCAAATTCTTTAGCTTATTCTTAACACCAGCGCAGATAGCTCTCGTGTAGATTCGAGCGTAATTTGAAAAACAAAAACAAACTCAACACTAATTTTTCTTATACATATATCATCGCAGCGCAGATATATGGATTTATTCTTATCCTTCTTAAATTACCTATTCTACTCATCACAGCAAAATATTTGTTCTCTTACTGCTAACAATTAGATGTTAGTTTTTCTGCAATTTTCCAAAAGCAAATGTTTCACTTCGTTATGATTATAAATTTACTTCAAGTAAAGTCATTCTAATTTGTATTCCCATCATTACTGTTATAAATCCATGTTAAAGTCAATATTTTAAATTTTTTTCTTTTCTTATTTCATGCGACTTAAATTAAACTCGTGACCTTGTTAATATTTCACCTTACTGACAGCTTAGAAAACTTACGCATAAAAAATTCATCGCACTGTAAATATATTAACAAAACAGCGCTTTGAACAATTACTCATATTAATCACAGCATATTAAATGTTTCAAGTTGATTTTATCATCATGTTTTACATATAGGAAATGATTTCCACGTAAGAATTAATCCTTATTGTAAACATTTTGCTTTAAACTTTCTAATGTACAATCATTTATACTACATGCATTGTTTAACCTCTATATATAAATTTACAAATAGTGAAGCGAGTACACTTTAGTTCTCTTAATTTTCTATTATAAGATGATTAATAGGGAAATAATCGCAGAATAAATGTTCCTTTTATTTCTATTGTTATTAGACAACTATTAGTGAGGTCACAGTACAACACATTTTACCTTACACTTTTGCTTATAATTTAACACACAATAAGCTCATCGTCTAGTAACCAACAACAGATTTAACATTTCACCAGCTATAACTTTATAATTAGAAGATTACTTGTAACAAACGTATCGAAATGTGCTTTAACTTTGTATTTAACTCTCACGTTGTATTACTATCTCCTTATACATAGTGAAATCATTTCAAAGTAAATATTTATCCTGATGGTACTGTGTTGAAATTATGTATAGGGAACACATGCCAAAATAAATGTTTTCCTTTTTGTTATTCAACATTTAACTGTGATAAACTCATGACACACTGCAGTATAACCTTTTCCTCGTGTTATAATTACACCTTTGCTTACAAAGAGATTACATGTTATCATTATAACTTTACTTACAATCTTTTATCACAGTAAATATTTTGCCAATTAAATGTTTCACTCAAATGTTATTTCTCTTTCTCCTATACTCATTATCAAGCATATCACTTTATCGTAATTAAAAACTACTTACAATGAACTTATCATAAAGTGTTTTGTCTTATTGCTATCTTGGTGTGTTCAGTTATATTACCAACTTATTGCAAAGTAATATTTTTAACCTCATTATTGTCGGTATAAAATTTCGTATAAATGACTAATCCAACAACAAATATTTCACCTTATATAACTATTTCAACTCGCCACACTGAAAATGTTTTTCTCATTCTAACTACAATTATCCTTAAAAAATAAATCATTTGAAATTAAACCTTAGGATTACCGTTATCCACTTACTTACAATACTTAAAACACTGTTAATTCTCTACTTCAAGGTTATTGTTATAATTTATGTATCGCATGTTCGTCACACAGTAAATGTTTAATCTTGCTTTCTCATTATCATTTCTTAATTTATGGATTCATACACTTTACACAGCAAACATTTTACTTTACAACACCATTGTACGTCTACCATTAACGAACTTGTAACATAATAAATTTTTCACATTACTGCCATCATAATAATGTATTTACACTGAACTGATCTCACTCCAAATATTTGATCTTACTGTCGTCATTAAATGTTCATATACTGAACTCATTGCACAATTTTGTTTTACTATTTTTACACACTCTTACAACATCAAATGCTTTTCCTAATTCCTACAATTTTAAAATTACTTGAAGTATTTGCGCAACAATTAAGATGACTAATATTAAAATCGTACTTATATCCAAATAATTAGATAGTAAAATTGTACTTCAAACTTTCTATTACGCAATCACTTACACTTAATACATTGTTTTACCCTTTTGTTAGCTTAATAAATAATGTAGTGAGTTCATCTAAAGTTATCTCAATTTACTATTACAAGATATATTATAGAAGTCATCACAAAATAAATGTTTTTTTT